>NC_134357.1:583416933-583716933 GCF_048569485.1 Anomaloglossus baeobatrachus
ATCTTTTTTACTTACCGTATTTTTCGCTTTATAAGGCGCACCGGATTATAAAACGCACCCCAAGTTTAGACATAAAAAAGGGAAAAAAAGAAAAATGGGGTCCGTCTTATACTCCGGTGTTCTCTTACCGGAGGGGGCAGCAGTGGTGGTGAAGCGCGGTCACAGGAGGCAGAGCTTGTGCTGGCAGGCGCGGCGGGTCAGTGGCAGTGGGGTCCGTGGTGGCAGGTGCAGTGGCATCCGTTGTGACAGGTGCGGTGGTGGCAGGTGCGGTGGCGTCCGTGGTGGCAGGTGCGGTGGTGTCCGTGGTGGCAGGTGTGGTGGCGTCCGTGGTGGCAGGCGCGGTGGCATCCGTGGTGGAGGTAAATGAGTCGTGCAGCAGGCCGGTGCAGTGAGTGTCCCAGTGTTCGCGGTTCAAATGATGGCGCCTGGAGTGGCGCATGCGCAGATGGAGCTATCATCCAAGGGCTCCATCTGTGCACACGCTGACTCCCGGAGCGGCGCGTGCGCAGATGGAGCTCTCATCCAAGAGCTCCATCTGCGCACGCGCCCGCTCCTGGCACCATCATTTGAAACTGGGGCTGCGGACAAACTGGATAACCTGCTGCACAGCCGCCCGCCCCGCACACACAGAGTGGCAGCCAGCAGGCTGCCCGCCCACCCTGCGTGCAAGCGGCCGGGTACGTGTGCTTGCGTGCGTGCGGGTGGCAGCCGGGTACCTGTGGCAGCCGGGTGCCTGTGTGAGGGTGGCAGCCGGGTGCCTGTCAGTGCTGGCTGCCTCCCTCACACAGGCACCCGGCTGCCGCCCGCACAGGAACCCGGCTGCCGCACGCAGGCACCCGACTGCCGCCCGCATAGGCACCCGGCTGCCGCCCGCATGCAGGCACAGGCACCCGACTGCCGCCTGTACGCAGCCACAAGTACCCGGCTGCCACCCACACGCAAGCACAGGTACCCGGCCGCTTGCACGCAGCCACAGGCACCTGGCCGCCCGATCGCGGAAGGAAAGGAAGGAAAAATCTTTTGGGTGCTTTCCATTTTTTACTTTCTAAAACCAGTTTGACAAAGGAACAAGACTCTGGCACCCATAGCTTGCACTGGACACCGTTGCAGATTACATTTCAAATTCCTCAGTGCTTTCATGTGTGTTTTTTAATTAAAAAATTATATATATTAAATTTCAAAGTAATTAAATTTAAAAATAATAACATTGGGTTCATTCCTAGCAGATGACTATTCTTGGTGCCCACAAGAACATCAAATATCTTCAGATTTCAAGGTAGGTGATCATGGAATCACATACGATACTTATGAAGAGCATGTTATTATCCCACATACATGCACTCAGTCCAAAGAGCTGATCCTTTCCAACTGGTTCTATCTTTTCATTCATTGCAGATTGTAAAGCAAAATGAAAGATTTCATATAGGAATTGAGCAATATTCATGTTCACAATGTGGGAAATACTTCAACCATGAATCTGATCTTGTTACACATCAACGAACTCACAGAGCAGAGAAGCTATATTCATGTTCAGAATGTGGAAAATGTTTCAATTATGAATCCAATCTTTCTAGACATCAGCAAATTCACAAAGCGGAGAAACCATATTCATGTTCAGAGTGTGGAAAATGTTTTAATCGGAAATCAGTCCTTGTTGAGCATCAAAGAATTCACACAGGAGAGAAGCCATATGCATGTTCAGAATGTGGAAAATGTTTCAACTATGAATCCAATCTTTCTAGACATCAGAGAATTCACACAACGGAGAAACCATATTCATGTTCACAATGTGGAAAATGTTTCAATTATGAATCAAATCTTTCTAGACATCAGCAAATTCACACAGGGGAGAAGCCATATTCATGTTCAGTATGTGAAAAATGTTTTAGCCAGAAATCAGTTCTTTTCAGACATCACATACTTCACACAGGTGAGAAACCATTTTCATGTTCACATTGTGATAAATCTTTTAAACGGAAGGCAGATGTAGTTGCGCATCAAAGAAGTCACACAGGGGAGAAGCCATTTTCATGCTCAGAATGTGGGAAATGTTTTACCAGGAAAGCACATCTTGTTAAACATCAAAGGATTCACACAGGGGAGAAACAATATTAACCCCTTAACGACCACGGGTAGTAATATTACGTCCAAACGCCAAAATTATATTTTTTAGTCGCCACAAATTTGGCGCAAAATGCTATAACAGGCGATAAAAACGTAGCATATGCGCAAATATAGTGCCATTAAAAACGTCAGCTCGAGACGCAAAAAATGAGCCATCACTAAGCCATAAATCCCAAAAAGTGAGAACACTACAGGTCGCGAAAAACATACGCCACTTTTTTTTAGACAAATTTTTTATTTTTTTTTAGCCCCTTAGATAAAAGTAAACCTATACATGTTTGGTGTCTACGAACTCGCACAGACCTGAGACATCACACCAACACATCAGTTTTACCATATAGTGAACACCGTGAAGAAAATATCTAAAAAACAATAGTGCAATCACACTTTTCTGTGCAATTTTTCCACATTTGTAATTTTTTTTACCATTTTCCAGTACACTATATGGTAAAACTTATGGTTTCATTTAAAAGTACAACTGGTTCCACAAAAAAAAAGCCATCACATGACCATATTGACTGAAAAATAAAAAAGTTACATCTCTCGGAAAAAGAATGGCGAAAAAAAAACAACGGAAAGCGCAAAATCGGCCGGTTGTGAAGGGGTTAATGTTTTATATGTGGGAAATCTTGATAAAGCTTAGTAAACATCAGAGGAGCCACAGAGGGAAGCAGTATTTTTTTTTTATGTAGGTCATGTGGAAATGTTTTTACCAAGAAATCACTTCGCTGCTACATATCAAAGAGTTCAGACATGAGAGAACCATGATTCATGTTAAAAATGTGGGAAATATTTTAGCCACAAATCAAATCTTGCTAAACATCACATAATTCATACAGGAGAGAAGCCATATTCACGTTCTAAATGTGAGAAATCTTTTAAAAAATCAGATCTTAATAAACATCGGAGGAGTCAAAGAGGGAAGATGCATGTCGAAAGTGCTTCAACCACAACTTGGTGAGCTGGCAAATATTTCTCTTGAGATAGTTTTCTACAAAGGAACTTGGTGATAAAAATGTCTTTATTGTTTGTTTAATCCATGTAGGAAATATATTCCACCGTAAAGCGAATAAAATAATTAAAATTTTAAATTTGTTCTGACAGGATGATACTTCTTTAGTATTTCTTCTATGTGTGTGCACTGAACAAATACTTGCGAACATCACCATTTGCTATTTTTTTCTCTTCATTTTTTAAAATTAATAATTGGTGGAATCAGACCATTGGAAACTGAACTGATCATAAGAATACGAAACTTTTATCCCTGGCAGGGCACTTTTATGCCCATTTTATAATAGAGTGGCAGCTCGGATGTCTGACTGCAGCTCCACTTATCCTCTTTGGGGCTGCCAGAATAAGCCAAGTGCAGCGCTCACAGCCACAGGGAATCAATGGTTCTCACTGCCATGTGCTGATGTCAGCTGCCATCCTATAGGCCAGTGGCCTTGTTGTACTGCTGTGGAGCTGTGGGCCACCGATAACACCGGGCCTGACTGATGCTGGCTGTGTGAGGGTTTATTTTTATGTGCTGATGTCTTTAGCGTAATGAGTATTATTATGAATTAATGTCCCCCTTCCTGATGTATATTTCTCCTTTCCTGGTATATATTTCCCCCATAGTAGGCACCTTCTTGGAATATTTTTCCCTCATACTAGGCCTCTTTCTGGTATATATTTCCCCCATCCTGGCATATATTTCCCCCATTCTGGGCCCCTCCCTGGTATATATTTCCCCTTCCTGGGACTCTTCCGGGTATATATTTCCCCCATCCTAGGCCTCTAACTGGTATATATTTCCCCAATCCTGGACCCCTTTCTGGTATATATTGCCCTCATCTTGGGCCTCTTCCTGGTATAACTTTCCTTCATTCTGAGCCCCTTCCTGATATATATTTCCCCCATTTTCCACTGTTCTCACCTTCCCCTGTTCCCATGATGCTCGCCGCCCTCTGCTTTAGCTGGCACAACGGCAGGCAGCTAACACTGACGTGCCTACTATGGCCGACACATTGCATGACTATGCGCCTGACATGCCGACTTCGGCTGCCAGCCTCCGATTGGCTAGCGGTGTGTATTGAACTGTAGCAAGAACCCAGCGGGTCTTTGCATCACAATGCATTTCAGCTGAATATATGTCCTCGGACACACATCGAGCTTAAATAGGCGCCAGCATCAGCTGGCCCTCTCCAGCCAGGGCTCAGTTGCACCCTCTAGCCTGTGATCATTACGCCCTCGCCATTCACTCATCTTAGATTTTAACTCTTTGTGCTCTTTCACATGCTCCGCTCCGTACACCTCGTACACACACGGCTCCGCTCCGTACACCTCGTACACACACGGCTCTGCTCTGTACACCTCGTACACACACGGCTCTGCTACATCCACACTGTAAACCCCTCCTGATCCCACACATAAACTTCCCCTCATCCAGCACCGTACGCCTAGAATACACGCGGCTCCGCTCCGTACGCCTTGTGCACACACGGCTCCGCTCCGTACACCTCGTGCACACACGGCTCAGCTCCGTACACCTCGTGCACACGCGGCTCAGCTCCGTACACCTCGTACACACGCGGCTCTGCTCCGTACACATCGTAGACACGCGGCTCTGCTCCGTACACATCGTAGACACGCGGCTCTGCTCCGTACACATCGTAGACACGCGGCTCTGCTCCGTACACATCGTAGACACGCGGCTCTGCTCCGCACACATCGTAGACACGCGGCTCTGCTCCGCACACATCGTACACACGCGGCTCTACTCCGTACACATCGTACACACGCGGCTCCGCTCCGTACACATCGTACACACGGCACTGCTCCGTACACCTCGTACACGCGGCTCTGCTCCGTACACCTCGTACACACGCGGCTCTGCTCCGTACACCTCGTACACACGCGGCTCCGCTCCGTACACATCGTACACACGCGGCTCCGCTCCGTACACATCGTACACACGGCACTGCTCCGTACACCTCGTACACGCGGCTCTGCTCCGTACACCTCGTACACACGCGGCTCTGCTCCGTACACCTCGTACACACGCGGCTCCGCTCCGTACGCCTCGTACACACGCGGCTCCGCTCCGTACGCCTCGTACACACACGGCTCCGCTCCGTACGCCTCGTACACACACGGCTCCGCTCCGTACGCCTCGTACACACACGGCTCCGCTCCGTACGCCTCGTACACACACGGCTCCGCTCCGTACGCCTCGTACACACACGGCTCCGCTCCGTACGCCTCGTACACACACGGCTCCGCTCCGTACGCCTCGTACACACACGGCTCCGCTCCGTACGCCTCGTACACACACTGCTCCGCTCCGTACACCTCGTACACATACGGCTCCGCTCCGTACACCTCGTACACGCACGGCTCCGCTCCGTACACCTCATACATGCACGACTCCGCTCCGTACACCTCATACCTGCACGGCTCCGCTCCGTACACCTCGAACACACACGGCTCTGCTCCGTACACCTCGTACACACACGGCTCTGCTACATCCACACTGTAAACCCCTCCTGACCCCACACATAAACTTCCCCTCATCCAGCACCATGACAACCAGCACAGCAGAGTCCTGCATACACTGAGGACTGCTGATCATGTGACCCCTGACTCCTCCCCTCCATGTGACATCATCACAGGTCCTGTAAGCACAGAGCAGCCATATATCTAGTGTGCGGCTCTGCAGGTGGAGGTAGGTGCAGGGTATTATATATCTAGTGTGCGGCTCTGCAGGTGGAGGTAGGTGCAGGGTATTATATATCTAGTGTGCGGCTCTGCAGGTGGAGGTAGGTGCAGGGTATTATATATCTAGTGTGCGGCTCTGCAGGTGGAGGTAGGTGCAGGGTATTATATATCTAGTGTGCGGCTCTGCAGGTGGAGGTAGGTGCAGGGTATTATATATCTAGTGTGCGGCTCTGCAGGTGGAGGTAGGTGCAGGGTATTATATATCTAGTGTGCGGCTCTGCAGGTGGAGGTAGGTGCAGGGTATTATATATCTAGTGTGCGGCTCTGCAGGAGGAGGTAGGTGCAGGGTATTATATATCTAGTGTGCGGCTCTGCAGGTGGAGGTAGGTGCAGGGTATTATATATCTAGTGTGCGGCTCTGCAGGTGGAGGTAGGTGCAGGGTATTATATATCTAGTGTGCGGCTCTGCAGGTGGAGGTAGGTGCAGGGTATTATATATCTAGTGTGCGGCTCTGCAGGTGGAGGTAGGTGCAGGGTATTATATATCTAGTGTGCGGCTCTGCAGGTGGAGGTAGGTGCAGGGTATTATATATCTAGTGTGCGGCTCTGCAGGTGGAGGTAGGTGCAGGGTATTATATATCTAGTGTGCGGCTCTGCAGGTGGAGGTAGGTGCAGGGTATTATATATCTAGTGTGCGGCTCTGCAGGAGGAGGTAGGTGCAGGGTATTATATATCTAGTGTGCGGCTCTGCAGGTGGAGGTAGGTGCAGGGTATTATATATCTAGTGTGCGGCTCTGCAGGTGGAGGTAGGTGCAGGGTATTATATATCTAGTGTGCGGCTCTGCAGGTGGAGGTAGGTGCAGGGTATTATATATCTAGTGTGCGGCTCTGCAGGTGGAGGTAGGTGCAGGGTATTATATATCTAGTGTGCGGCTCTGCAGGAGGAGGTAGGTGCAGGTTATTATATATCTAGTGTGCGGCTCTGCAGGAGGAGGTAGGTGCAGGGTATTATATATCTAGTGTGCGGCTCTGCAGGTGGAGGTAGGTGCAGGGTATTATATATCTAGTGTGCGGCTCTGCAGGTGGAGGTAGGTGCAGGGTATTATATATCTAGTGTGCGGCTCTGCAGGTGGAGGTAGGTGCAGGGTATTATATATCTAGTGTGCGGCTCTGCAGGTGGAGGTAGGTGCAGGGTATTATATATCTAGTGTGCGGCTCTGCAGGTGGAGGTAGGTGCAGGGTATTATATATCTAGTGTGCGGCTCTGCAGGTGGAGGTAGGTGCAGGGTATTATATATCTAGTGTGCGGCTCTGCAGGTGGAGGTAGGTGCAGGGTATTATATATCTAGTGTGCGGCTCTGCAGGTGGAGGTAGGTGCAGGGTATTATATATCTAGTGTGCGGCTCTGCAGGTGGAGGTAGGTGCAGGGTATTATATATCTAGTGTGCGGCTCTGCAGGTGGAGGTAGGTGCAGGGTATTATATATCTAGTGTGCGGCTCTGCAGGTGGAGGTAGGTGCAGGGTATTATATATCTAGTGTGCGGCTCTGCAGGTGGAGGTAGGTGCAGGGTATTATATATCTGTGTGCGGCTCTGCAGGTGGAGGTAGGTGCAGGGTATTATATATCTAGTGTGCGGCTCTGCAGGTGGAGGTAGGTGCAGGGTATTATATATCTAGTGTGCGGCTCTGCAGGTGGAGGTAGGTGCAGGGTATTATATATCTAGTGTGCGGCTCTGCAGGTGGAGGTAGGTGCAGGGTATTATATATCTAGTGTGCGGCTCTGCAGGTGGAGGTAGGTGCAGGGTATTATATATCTAGTGTGCGGCTCTGCAGGTGGAGGTAGGTGCAGGGTATTATATATCTAGTGTGCGGCTCTGCAGGTGGAGGTAGGTGCAGGGTATTATATATCTAGTGTGCGGCTCTGCAGGTGGAGGTAGGTGCAGGGTATTATATATCTGTGTGCGGCTCTGCAGGTGGAGGTAGGTGCAGGGTATTATATATCTAGTGTGCGGCTCTGCAGGTGGAGGTAGGTGCAGGGTATTATATATCTAGTGTGCGGCTCTGCAGGTGGAGGTAGGTGCAGGGTATTATATATCTAGTGTGCGGCTCTGCAGGTGGAGGTAGGTGCAGGGTATTATATATCTAGTGTGCGGCTCTGCAGGTGGAGGTAGGTGCAGGGTATTATATATCTAGTGTGCGGCTCTGCAGGTGGAGGTAGGTGCAGTCTCCATTATTTCGGGTTCATTATCATTAACCCCTTCAGGTCTGGGCGATTTTGAATTTTAAAGAGAATCTAAACTTGCTTTTATGATATTATGTGGACACATCTCATTATTGGGTTAATTTTCGCTATTTTTCTTCCTTCATACAAGGAATAGGCGGTATCGTGCGTGTTACCAGAGACTCAGACCCGTCCGCCATCCGTTGAGCTCTGTGGTCCTTGTATAAGTAGGACGAGGCTGCGGTCGTTCTCGTTTCTGGGCTCTGATCGCCTTCGTTCCCCACGTTCGCTTTTTCGGTGCCGCATCACTATAGTCTAAAGATGGAAGTCATTTGCGTGGGACCCTGATGGAGAGTTCAGGGCAGTAGTCCATCACTGCTGGACAGGAGCCCTGTGAACCGCCTCCTCCCTCCCGAAATGTGACTATTCGTCCTAATACCAAACATTGGGCAGTTTACAGAACTTGCCCTTATTTTATAAAAATTAGGCCAAAACCAAATCTACTCAGGTACCTTCACTCCACAGGGTCAACTATTTTGGTCTGATCAAGTCCGGCTTTCGACAGTTTGACCACTTAACCGCAATATTGGTAAAGCAATGATTGATTGACTGCTTGAGCTGAAACCCTTTCTTGTAGACATGGCCGACCCTCAGGTAACACTAAATGAAGGTCAAAAGACACAGGTGGCTGAATTGAAGTAATTGCTTCATCACCCATTTACAGTGACCAAAAAAATTACAAGCTGAGGACTTCCTTCCCAGCAATTTCATAAATGAGTGGAAGAACTTGCTATTTTGCCTGTCCCAAAGAGGAGGTTGCATTGCTGTATCAATAAAACGGAGAAACACTGCTATTAGAAAATACAATTCGTCTGGCAGCTGTGTATGTGGACCCAAGTCATCATATATAGCTGGATGATTAACCGCTTACTAACGGAAAAAAAGCTCTGACTGAGGTAGCAGTTAGGATGAGTGGGTTAAAGGATGGCCAAGAGCAAAAGGAGGTGTCAACCAGGTCTACTGCTGCCATTTCTTCATCCTCACCAGATGAGAAGTTGGTTCATAGAGGTCTACTGCTGCTATATCTTCAGCCTCACCAGATAAGGAGTTTGTTCATCAAGGTCTACTGCTGCTATATTTTCAGCCTCACCAGATGAGGAGTTGGTTCATCGAGGTCTACTGTTGCTATATTTTTAGCCTCTCCAGATGAGGAGTTGGTTAATTGAGGCCTACTGCTGCTATATCTTCAGCCTCATCAGATGAGCACTTGTCTTCCAGTGCTACTGCTGCCATATCTTCAGCCTCATCAGATGAGGACATGAATCCTGCCATTGCTACTGCTGCTGTATCTTCACCTCATCAGATTAGGAGTTTAATTTTAAAAAGTATTTGACCGACCTGGAGCAACAAAGCGTTGCCACAAGGAAAAAGATTACCCCCCAAAGCAAACAGATTGTCCATATTTCAGCAATATTTTTCACTTGCTCTCATAGAAATAGAAGAGTTCAATCGTTCATCAAAACTGACTGTGTATAAGACAATTCCTTGATACTCCGAGATTGCTAGAGATGTTGCTCATGTGGTCACCAACCTAAGTTAGTGTACAGAGATTGTGCTCTAGCTTTCAAATAATTAGGTCAGATTTGATGTAATCTATGAAGGAGGATCTGATGGAGGCGATACTATTTCTCAGAACAAATTCATAGACTGCATATTCTTACAGGTGCATCTAAATCAATTAGAATATCATCAAAAAGTTAATTTATTTCAGTAATTCAATACAATAAGGGAAACACATATATTATATAGTCATTACACACAGAGGGATCTATTCCTATATATTATATAGTCATTACACACAGAGGGATCTATTTCTGTATATTATATAGAGTAATTAGACACACAGGGATCTATTCCTATATATTGCATAGTCATTACACACAGAGGGATCTATTCCTATACATTATATAGAGTCATTACACACAGAGGGCTCTATTCATATATATTATATAGAGTCATTACACACAGAGGGATCTATTCCTATATATTATATAGGGATCTATTCCTATACATTATATAGAGTCATTACACACAGAGGGATCTATTCCTATATATTATATAGAGTAATTACACACAGAGATCTATTCCTATATATTATATAGAGTCATTACACACAGAGGGATCTATTCCTATATATTATATAGAGTCATTTCACAGAGGGATCTATTCCTATATATTATGTAGAGTAATTACACACAGGGATCTATTCCTATATATTATGTAAAGTAATTACACACAGGGATCTATTCCTATATATTACATTGTCATTACACACAGAGGGATCTATTCCTATACATTATATAGAGTCATTACACACACAGGGCTCTATTCATATATATTATATAGAGTCATTACACACAGAGGGATCTATTCCTATATATTATATAGTCATTAAACACAGAGGGATCTATTCCTATACATTATATAGAGTCATTACACACAGAGGGATCTATTCCTATATATTATATAGTCATTAAACACAGAGGGATCTGTTCCTATACATTATATAGAGTCCTTACACACAGAGGGATCTATTCCTATATATTATATAGAGTCATTACACACAGAGCAATCTATTCCTATATATTATATAGTCATTACACACAGAGGGATCTTTTCCTATATATTATATAGAGTCATTACACGCAGAGCGATCTATTTCACGTGTTTATTATATATTATTTAGAGTCATTACACACAGAGGGAACTATTCCTATATAATATATAGTCATTACCCACAGAAGCATCTATTCCTATATATTATATAGAATCATTAAACACAGAAGGATCTATTCCTATTTAAGATATAGTCATTACACACACAGGGATCTATTCCTATATATTATATACACTGTGTGCAGAATTATTAGGCAAATGAGTATTTCTGATCACATGATACTTTTTATACATGTCGTCCTACTCCAAGCTGTATAGGCTGAGAGCCAACTACCAATTAAGTAAATCAGGTGATGTGCATCTCTGTAATGAGGAGGGGTGCGGTGTAATGACATCAACACCCTATATAAGGTGTGTTTAATTATTAGGCAACTTCCTTTCCTTTGGCAAAATGGGTCAGAAGAGAGATTTGACAGGCTCTGAAAAGTCCAAAATTATGAGATGTCTTGCAGAAGGACACAGCAGTCTTGAAATTGCCAAACTTTTGAAGCGTGATCACCGAACAATCAAGTGTTTCATGACAAATAGCCAACAGGGTCGCAAGAAGCGTGTTGGGCAAAAAAGGCGCAAAATATCTGCCCATGAATTGAGGAAAATCAAGCGTGAAGCTGCCAAGATGCCATTTGCCACCAGTTTGGCCATATTTCAGAGCTGCAACGTTACTGGAGTATCAAAAAGCACAAGGTGTGCCATACTCAGGGACATGGCCAAGGTAAGGAAGGCTGAAAAACCACCACCTTTGAATAAGAAACATAAGATAAAATCTCAAGACTGAGCCAAGAAATATCTTAAGACTGATTTTTCAAAGGTTTTATGGACTGATGAAATGAGAGTAACTCGTGATGCGCCAGATGGATGGGCCAGAGGCTGGATCAGTAAAGGGCAGAGAGCTCCACTCCGACTCAGACGCCAG
This sequence comes from Anomaloglossus baeobatrachus, assembly GCF_048569485.1. NCBI lineage: Eukaryota > Metazoa > Chordata > Amphibia > Anura > Aromobatidae > Anomaloglossus > Anomaloglossus baeobatrachus. Next base: position 583,428,627 of record NC_134357.1, read on the forward strand.
CAAGGTGGAGGTGGGGTACTGGTATGGGCTGGTATCATCAAACATGAACTTGTAGGACCTTTTCGGGTTGAGGATGGAGTGAAGCTCAACTCCCAGACCTACTGCCAGTTTCTGGAAGACAACTTCTTCAAGCAGTGGTACAGGAAGAAGTCGCTATCGTTCAAGAAAAACATTCTTTTCATGCAGGACAATGCTCCATCACATGCATCCAACTACTCCACAGCGTGGCTGGCCAGTAAAGGTCTAAAAGATGAAAAAATAATGACATGGCCCCCTTGTTCACCTGATCTGAACCCCATAGAGAACATGTGGTCCCTCAAAATGTAAGATCTACAGGGAGGGAAAACAGTACACCTCTGGGAGCAGTGTCTGGAGGCTGTGGTGGCTGCTGCATGCAATGTTGATCATAAACAGATCAAGCAATGACAGAATCTATGGATGGTCGGCTGCTGAGCGTCATCAGAAAGAAAGGGTGCTATATTGGTCCCTAATTTTTTTGGGTTTTGTTTTTGCACATGAGAAATGTTTATTTCAAAATTTTGTGCAGTTATATTGTTTTACCTGGTGAAAATAAACAAGTGAGATGGGGATATATTTGATTTTTATTAAGTTGCCTAATAATTCTGCACAGTAATAGTTACCTGCACAAACAGATATCCTCCTAAGATAGCCAAATCTAAAAAACCCCTCCAACTGCCAAAAATATTAAGCTTTGATATTTATGAGTCTTTTGGGTTGATTGAGAACATAGTTGTTATTCAATAATTAAAAAAAATTCCTCTAAAATACAACTTGCCTAATAATTCTGCACACAGTGTAGAGTCATTACACACAGAGGGATCTATTCCTATATATTATATAGACTCATTACACACAGAGTGATCCATTTCACGTGTTTATTATTTATTATACTATTTCACGTGTTATACATTATGTAGAGTCATTACACAAAGAGGGATCTACTTTAAATGTTTATTTCTGTTAATGCTGATGATTATGGCTTACAGCCAATGAAAGCCCAAAAGTCATTATCTCCGAAAATTAGAATATTATACAAGACCAACTGAAAAAAGGATTTTAAATTCAGAAATATTGGCACCTACTGAAAAGCCTGTACAGTAAATGCTTCAATACTTGGTCGGGGCTCCTTTTTCAGTATTTACTGCATCAATTCGGCAATGTGGCATGGAGGCGATCAGCCTGAGGCACTGCTGAGGTGTTATGGAAGCCCAGGTTGCTTTGATAGCAGCCTTCAGCTCATCTGCATTGTTCGGTCTGGTGTCTCTGATCTTCCTCTTGACAATACCTCATAGACTCTCTATGGGGTTTAGGTCAGGCGAGTTTGCTGGCCAATCAAGCACAGTGATACTGTGGTTAGCAAACCAGGTATTGGTACTTTTGGCAGTGTGCACAGGTGCTATGTCTGGCTGGAAAATGAAATTTCCATCTCCAGAAAGCTTGTCGACAAAACATGAAGAGCTGTAAAATTCCCTGGTAGACGGTTGCGCTGACTTTGGTCTTGATGAAACACAGTGAAGCTACACCAGCAGATGATATGGCTCCCCAAACCATCACTGATTGTGGAGACTTCACACTAGACCTCAGCAGCTTGGATTGTGGCCTCTCCACTCTTCCTCCAGACGCTGGGATCGCGATTTCCAAATGAAATGCAAAATTGACTTTCATCTGAAAACAACACCTTGGACCACTGAGAACAGTCCAGTTCTTTTTCTCCTTGGCCCAGGTAAGACGCTTCTGGTGTTGTCTATTGGCCATGAGAGGTCTGACACAAGGAATGCGACACTTGTAGCCCATGTGCTGGATATATCTGTGTGTGGTGGCTCTTGAAGCACTGACTCCAGCAGCGTCCACTCCTTGTGGATCTCCCCCAAATTTTTGAATGACCTTTTCTTAACAATCCTGTCAAGGCTGCTGTTATCCCGGTTGCTTGTGCACCTTTTTTGTACCAGACTTTTTCCTTCCACTCAACTTTCCATTAACCCCTTCAGCCACCGATGTGTCGGTGTGATGCCTGAGGTCGGTTCGAGTTTGTAGACCCCCAAACATGTATAGGTTTACTTGTATCTAAGGGGTTAAAAAAAATTCACAAGCTTGTCCAATAAAAGTGGCGTACGTTTTGCGCCATTTTCTAAAATCAGTAGTGTTCTCATTTTTCAAGATCTATGGCTCAGTGACTGCTTTTTTTGCGTCTCGAGCTGCCGTTTCTAATAATACCATTTTTGTGCAGATGCTACGTTTTGATCGCCTGTTGTTCCATTTTGCACAAAACTTGCGGCGACCAAAAAAACGTAATTTTGGCGTTTGGAATTTTTTTGACGCTACGCCATTTACCAATCAGATTAATTGATTTTATATTTTGATAGATTGGGCATTTCTGAACGCGGCGATACCAAATATGTGTATATTTTGTTAACCCTTTAATTTTCAATGGGATGAAAGGGGGGTGATTTGAACTTTTAGAGTTTTTTTTAAAAAACTTTTTTTTTATTTTACTAGGCCCCCTAGAGGGCTATATGGATCAACAATCTGATCGCTCTCCCCTATCTGTAGATCTCAGCTACAGAGCTGAGAACTGCAAATACGCTGCTTTACTCTCAATGCCGGAAGTATGCTGGCACTGAGAGAAAGTGACTCATGTTAGCTACAGGCGTCATCACATGACCCTGTGCTACCATGGCAACCACTAAAAGTCACATGATCACGCACGTGACCTCCGGTGGGGCCGGCGGTAAGTAACAATAATGGCCGCGCGCATATACATCTCGCTGCCAGACTTTGGCAGCGAGATGTAAAGGGTTAAAAGTTTCAGGTGGAAGTGATTCCACTCGTAACTTGCAGGCACACATGTCAGCTGTTAAAAACAGCTGATATGTGCGCGGCTTGCTGCGACCTGCCCTCGGCAGGGGGCGGGGATTAACCTCACATGATCCATTACGGATATATCCGTCATGGGTCGTGAAGGGATTAATATGCTTGGATACAGCACTCTGAACAGCCATGTTCTTTAGCAATGACCATTTGTGGCTTATCAATGTCCATGAAGCAGAAATCTACGGCAAATTCAATCCAATATTCCAAAGTACTTTATTCCATCATCATGTGCAGTTAAAAATAGCTGGGAAAGAGCCGAGTGAAGGCCCCCTAATGGACGACAGCAGTTTTGCACGTTCTTGTGCTTCAACGGGTTCAATGTACTGGTCAAGAGCTCACCATCTAAATAGAGGTATACCCGGATCTCATCCACCGGTCATTAAAAACAAGCTAAGTGCATAAATTACAACCCCAAAAGGGGCAGGCATTACAAAAAAAGACAGTGTAACATACAAAATAAAATTCATCAAAGAAATAAAATACAATTATTTCACTTAATAATCAACATTATAAAAAGACAGATAAATCATTCCGGTGATTCAACCCTAAATTCCCTTGTGCCCGATATTTAATGATCAATCTAGCTCCTGTTTGTAGCAATAGCTTGTGAAGGTCACCACCTTGTGGTGGAAGAGAAACCCTCTCCAAACCTGCAAATTGCATGGAGTTCGGATCACTATTATGACACTCTTGGATATGCTGGATCAGGCGGGGAGAACCTTTACCTGAAATAATAGAATTAAAGTGTTCTTTGAACCGTACATATAAGGGACGAATCGTCTTCCCAATGTAAAACCTTCCAGATGTACAGTACAGACTAAAAGTTTAGACACATCTTCTAATCTCTAGAACAACTGTTAAGAGGAGACTTTGTGCAGCAGGCCTTCATGGTAAAATAGCTGCTAGGAAACCACTGCTAAGGACAGGCAACAAGCAGAAGAGACCTGCTTTGGGCTAAAGAACACAAGGAATGGACATTAGATTAGTGGAAATCTGTGCTTTGGTCTGATGAGTCCAAATTTGAGATCTTTGGATCCAACTACTGTGTCTTTGTAGAAAAGGTGAACGGATGGACTCTACATGCCTGGTTCCCACCGTGAAGCATGGAGGAGGAGGTGTGAAGGTGTGGGGGTGCTTTGCTGGTGACACTGTTGGGGATTTATTCAAAATTGAAGGCATACAGAACCAGCATGCCTACCACAGCATCTTGCAGCGGCGTGGTATTCCATCCGGTTTGCGTTTAGTTGGACCATCATTTATTTTTCAACAGGACAATGACCCCAAACACACCTCTAGGCTGTGTAAGGACTATTTGACTAAGAAGGAGAGTGATGGGGTGCTACGCCAGATGACCTGGTCTCCTCAGTCACCAGACCCGAACCCAATCGAGATGGTTTTTGGTGAGCTGGACCACAGAGAAGGCAAAAGGGCCAACAAGTGCTAAGCATCTCGGGGAACTGCTTCAAGACTGTTGGAAAACCATTTCTGGTGACTACCTCTTGAAGCTCATGAATAGAATGCCAAGAGTGTGCTAAGTAGTAATGAAAGCAAAAGGTGGCTACTTTGAAGAACCTAGAATATAAGACATATTTTCAGTTGTTTCACATTTTTTTAAGTATTTCATTCCACATGTTTTAATTCATAGTTTTGATGCCTTCAATGTGAATCTACAATTTTCAGAGTCCTGAAAATAAATAAAACTCTTTGAATGAGAAGGTGTGTCCAAACTTTTGGTCTGCACTGTACATATGATGATATACATAATAAATTTAAAGTTAGAAGAAATAAACTTCTTCACAGTATATTAAAAAGGGCCAAGATGAATTGGATTAAGGGCACTTTACACGCAGCCACATCGGTAGCGATGTCGCTGCCGATCGCACCTGCCCCCGTCGCTTGTGTGTCACGGGCAAATTTCTGCCCGTGGCACACAATATCGTTAGTCCCCGTCACACGGACTTACCTGCCTTGCGTTGTCGCTGTGGCAGGCGAACCGCCTCCTTTCTAAGGGGGCGCTTCGTGCGGCGTCACAGCGACGTCACACGGCAGCGGTCCAATAGAAGCGGAGGGGCGGAGAGCAGCCGAAAGAAAGTGACGCCCACCTCGTTGCCGGAGGACGCAGGTAAGGTGTTGTTTGTCATTCCTGGGGTGTCACACGTAGCGATGTGTGCTGCCTCAGGAACGATGAACAACCTCCGTCCAGCACCATCAACGATATTTGGGTTTAGAACGTCGTGTCAACAATCAACGATAAGGTGAGTATTTTTGATTGTTAGTGGTCGTTCGTACGATTCACACGCAACAACGTCGCTAACGAGGCCGGATGTGCGTCACAAATTCCGTGACCCCAACGACATCTCGTTAGCGATGTCGTTGCGTGTAAAGCGGCCTTTAGAGATCAAATATGAACGACAAAAACAGCAATTTCCACAATGGAAATTGCCTGTGGTGCATGCTTTTTCAAGCCATGTGGAGTTGCATTTTAATCTGTTCTTAACCTAAAGGTCTATAAGGTTATTACACCTGCGGTGTGTAATCAAAGGTCTAAGTACTGTAACATCTTTTAAATCAGGGTCAGACTCTAAAACATGCCAGTTATATAAAATTGCACTTCTAATTTGCTGATTTACCGGGCCAAATTTGAAATTGAACAAAAATCTACGAGACTCATTCCTGTTAGTCTGCTTTTTGTGTCCAGAACCACCGCCCATAGGTGTCAATAGGGCTCTCGCCAAAGAGTCCTCTACCAATGCGTGAGGATAACCCCTTTCTTCTAGCCGCAATTTCAAATCGGCTGCCTATGTTCTGAAAATTTCCTCATCACTATTCAATCTTCTAAAGCGGGCTTTACTCGCTACGATTTTGCTACAGCGATCTCGTTGGGGTCACGAAATTGGTGACGCACATCCGGCCGCTGTAGCGATCTCGTAGTGTGTGACTCCAAGGAGCGATTTTGGATCGTTGCAAAAACGTCCAAAATCGCTCCTCGTTGACATGGGGGTCCGCTCCCAATTATCGATACTATCGCTTTGCCGTTGTTGTTCCTCGTTCCTGCGGCAGTGCACATCGCTGTGTGTGACCCCCGTAGGAACGAGGAACATCTCCTTACCTGCCGCCGGCCACAATGCGGAAGGAAGGAGATGGGCGGGATGTTCGTCCCGCTCATCTCCGCCCCTCTGCTTTCATTGGGCGGCCGCTTAGTGACATCACTGTGACGCCGAACGGACCGCCCCCTTAGAAAGGAGGCGGTACGCCGGTCACAGCGAAGTCGCTAGGCAGGTAAGTATGTGTGACGCAGGTGCGCGATTTTGTGCGCGACGGGCAGCGATATGCCCGTTTCGCACAAAAGATGGGGGCAGGTCGCATGCTAGCGTTATCGGTACTGATATCGTAGCATGTAAAGCCACTCTTACCCTCAAAAATTGATTAAAAGGTAAAGCTTTTAGGTAGTCTTCCATAGGGGGTCCGCACTCGGCTCTCTCCCCGCTATTTTTAACTGCACATAATAATGGAATAAAGCACTTTGGAATATTGGATGGTGTTTGCTGTAGATTTCTGCTTCCTGGACATTGGTTTGGATTTTCTCTTTCCTTGTCTACATGCACCCATGAACATTGTTTCCATAAGGAGTACTGAAGCTGACCTATAAATCTGGTGACAAGGTATTGCACGGCTTGGTGCAGAAACCGCCTCTGCATTGTCCATTTGTGGCTTATGCTCCATGTGGAGTGTGTTAATGACTGCCTTCTGGACATCTGTCAAATCTGCAGTCTTCCCCATGATTGTGTAGCCTACTGAACCAGACTAAAGGGGGCTTTACACGCTGCGACATCGCTAATGCCGAGTCGTTGGGGTAACGGAATTTGTGACGCACATCCGGCCGCATTAGCGATGTTGCTGCGTGTGACACTGATGAGCGATTTTGCATCGTTGCAAAAACGTGCAAAATCGCTCATCGGTGACATGGGGGTCCATTCTCGATTATCGTTACTGCAGCAGTAACGATGTAGTTCGTAGCTCCTGCGGCAGCACACATCGCTATGTGTGATGCCGCAGGAACGAGGAAGCTCTCCTTACCTGCCTCCCAGCCGCTATGAGGAAGGAAGGAGGTGGGCGGTATGTTTCGGCCACTCATCTCCGCCCCTCCGCTTCTATTGGGCGGCCGCTCAGTGACATCGCTGTGACGCCGCACGGACCGCCCCCCTAGAAAGGAGGCGGTTCGCCGGTCACAGCAACGTCGCTGGGCAGGTAAGTATGTGTGACGGGTCTGCGCGAAGTTGTGCGGCACGGGCAGCGATTTGCCCGTGTCGCACAACAGATGGGGGCGGGTACCCACACTAGCGATATCTGGACCGATATCACAGCGTGTAAAGTAGCCTTAAGGGACCATTTAAACACTTTTTATTATTACTATTATTATTATTTATAGAGCACCATTAACTCCATGGTGCTGTATATGACAAGGGGTTACATACAGAATACATACACAAGTTACAGTATACAGACTAGTACAGAGGGAGGAGGGCCCAACCCTTGCGGGCTTACATTCTATAGGATTTTGGGGAGGAGACAGTAGGTATATATATTATATAATATAATATATATATATATATATATATATATATATATATATATATATATATATATATATACTTAAGAATCCTTTGCAAGTGTTTAGTGGTAATTATTCTAATTTTCTGAGATAATGACTCTTGGGCTTTCATTGGCTGTAAGCCATAACCATGAACATTAACAGAAACAAGCACCTGAAATAGATCACTCTGTGTGTAATAACTCTATATAATATGTGCGTTTTCCTTTTTGTATTGTATTACTGAAATAAATTAACATTTTGATGATATTCTAATTTATTGACATGCACTGTATTCATTACTTTTTTTTTAAAATTGTTTTTTTTTCTCAACTTACTGAATAGTGTATTGGATATTTATAATTTATTACATTTTTTTTGTGTTTTACAGTAGTATTCCAATAAATATATTTTATGTTCTATCTAAACAGCTTGATTATTGGATCATAATAATGATTAAAAGCTGGATGTTACCATTTTGTCACAGTAAAATAATCACAAACATGAGCCATTTATAAGGGAGTCATGGAGTCTAAAGGCCCCGTCACACACAGAGATAAATCTTTGGCAGATCTGTGGTTGCAGTGAAATCATGGACATATTGTTCCATTTGTACACAGCCACAAACCTGGCACTGATTGTCCACAATTTCACTGCAACCACAGATCTGCCGCAGATTTATCTCTGTGTGTGACAAGGCCTTTAGTCGAGGAGTCGGAGGGTTGATTTACCAACTCCACAGCCCTGCTACTGTTCCCCAAGTGCATCTTTGTAGTAATAGTTCTTGACCTGAGAACTATAGTCCAGTGGGGATAGAGAGAAACGATGAGTAACATAGAAAGCAACTGCTTCAGTACCTAATGTTGGTTCAGCCAATTAATGACATTCTAGCCTGATAAAGAAATGAACGATCGGCCGTACAAACTTTTAATTTAGAAGGGTATATCATGGCATAGGTGAAATGTTTGGACACCAATATTCTTTTGACCTTCGTTACTTTTTGTCACCTGCTCTGCACTTCCAAGGAGAAGTTGGTGAAGCTTTGAACCTCTTCAACTCGAGGATCCTGTCCCGGTCTCGATAGTTGAGCAACTTGACAAAAGTACATGGCGGAGCACCAGGTGGCAGAGTTCGTAAAGGGATCCTGTATGCTCAGAAAACAGGGGAGAAAGAATCGACTCCGTAACTATCCCTGAGAACAGCTTCCAAGAACAAACATGGATCCTTGACCTAAACTTCTTATAGGAGCCCAATCAGCCTGTTGTTACATCTACGCAGGTGGTTTTCAGTGTCCTCCATCTAATTGTTTTGAGTAGCAGAAGTAGATTCTAAAGCCTCAACCTTTGCCCTGAGTGGTATGATTACATCCTCGAGATGAGACTTGATTCTCCACATCTGACATCCTTTCTTGTAGGTTCTGTACATCTGCACACAACAGATTAATGTCCTCTTGTAAATAATCAATCTTTTTCTCAATTTTATCGGTCCACATTTATTTATGGCTCTCAGGTATGTCTAGTATGTTAGAGATTCCCTCTAGTGGAGATACTACAGTATTGAGACCAGAGACAGATGAGTCAGAGTGATTTGAGGCTTGAATTTTTCTCTCACTCACAGATCCACAGTGTGCAAATTTCTCCAGCTTTCTGGCTATTTTATCTTGCTTTGTGGGAGGCATGACGTACGAAGTAGAAGTAGATCCAGCCAAGTATAATGTGTATTAGTGATATTTTACTTCCCTTATGGTTTTACATCAGCTTATCTCCTTCCCATTCAGAATATAGAATACTAATTATTTATATCCTCTCCATAAATTTCCCGTCAAGGATGGATAGGAACAGAGACAAGATGGCGGAGAGGATATTACACCTCACCCTAGAGATCCTCTTCCGGCTTACTGGAGAGGTGAGAGATTCTGATGACGTCACATTACATCATTCTTATCTATGGGAATAACAGATGGACAGAACTGGAGAGGTGAGGACTCTGGAAATGTCTGGAGTGAGATTTATTACTGTGTCTCTCCATAACCAGGATTACACAGTAGTGAAGAAGACCTCTAGTGAGCGCTGTCAGGCCCCTGTGTCTGAGGGATGGGGAAGACAACTGAGCCCAGTCACGGGGCCTCCACCTCACCCCCCGATACATGAGGACATCAATGACCAGAAGATCCTAGAACTCACCTACAAGATGATTGAGCTGCTGACTGGAGAGGTGACACTGCTGGGAATGCTGGGACATTATACAGTAACGCTATGAAGGGATCGGGGGGGTGACGGTATCATTGTATGTGTCAGGTTCCTATAAGGTGTCAGGACGTCACTGTCTATTTCTCCATGGAGGAGTGGGAGTATTTAGAAGGACACAAAGATCTGTACAAGGACGTCATGATGGAGGTTCCCCTGCCCCTCACATCAACAGGTAATAGACAGGACTAAATACACACGGCCTATAATTATCTGTATGTAAGGAATGAATTCAGTCCCTGTATGTGTCTCCTCCAGGTCTATCCAGTAAGACGACAACACCAGAGAGATGTCCCCGTCCTCTTCTCCCACAGGACTGTAAACAAGAAGACCCCGATGTTCCTCAGGATCATCAGGTAGATGGAGAGAAGGGGCCATGAAATCTCCCTATGATGTGTAGGCGGCTGTGAAGGTCTTGGGCTCAGTCTTGTTTTATCCTCCAGTATTATATGTGTTATGCTTGTGTAATGAGAGTGGTGGAGATGGCAGGATTAGAGCTGATCATAGATGGGACTTCTCCATCTGTCTGTGACTTTTACAATATTTGTTTCAGGGGGAAGATCTGCCCCATATTAATACTACAGGGACATATGTGAGGGGTGATGAGCGAATTAAAGAGGAGATTCCTACATTCGACTACCCAGGTGAGTAGTGACCACTAAATGTGGAGAAGTCTGAGACTCTTTTCATGCACTTTGTGGTTGATCGGTTGTTATTTATTGTATATTTTCGTTCCTTCAGCCAAAATACATAGTTACATATTTATTCATATACAGTCATATGAAAAAGTTTGGGCACCCCTATTAATGTTAACCTTTTTTCTTTATAACAATTTGGGGTTTTGCAACAGCTATTTCAGTTTCATGTATCTAATAACTGATGGACTGAGTAATATTTCTGGATTGAAATGAGGTTTATTTTACTAACAGAAAATGCGCAATCCGCATTTAAACAAAATTTGACCGGTGCAAAAGTATGGGCACCCTTATCAATTTCTTGATTTGAATACTCCTAACTACTTTTTACTGACTTACTAAACCACTAAATTAGTTTTGTAACCTCATTGAGCTTTGAACTTCATAGGCAGGTGTATCCAATCATGAGAAAAGGTATTTAAGGTGGCCACTTGCAAGTAGTTCTCCTATTTGAATCTCCTATGAAGAGTGGCATCATGGGCTCCTCAAAACAACTCTCAAATGATCTGAAAACAAAGATTATTCAACATAGTTGTTCAGGGGAAGGATACAAAAAGTTGTCTCAGAGATTTAAACTGTAAGTTTCCACTGTGAGGAACAGGAAGAAAACAGGTACAGTTCTTGTTAAGCCCAGAAGTGGCAGGCCAAGAAAAATATCAGAAAGGCAGAGAAGAAGAATGGTGAGAACAGTCAAGGACAATCCACAGACCACCTCCAAAGACCTGCAGCATCATCTTGCTGCAGATGATGTCAATGTGCATCGGTCAACAATACAGCGCACGTTGCACAAGGAGAAGCTGTATGGGAGAGTGATGCGAAAGAAGCCGTTTCTGCAAGCACGCCACAAACAGAGTCGCCTGAGGTATGCAAAAGCACATTTGGACAAGCCAGTTACATTTTGGAAGAAGGTCCTGTGGACTGATGAAACAAAGATTGACTTGTTAGGTCATATAAAAAGGCGTTATGCATGGAGGCAAAAAAAACACGGCATTCCAAGAAAAGCACTTGCTACCCACAGTAAAATTTGGTGGAGGTTCCATCATGCTTTGGGGCTGTGTGGCCAATGCCGGCACCGGGAATCTTGTTAAAGTTGAGGGTCTCATGGATTTAACTCAGTATCAGCAGATTCTTGACAATAATGCGCAAGAATCAGTGACGAAGTTGAAGTTACGCAGGGGATGGATATTTCAGCAAGACAATGATCCAAAACACCGCTCCAAATCTACTCAGGCATTCATGCAGAGGAACAATTACAATGTTCTGGAATGGCCATCCCAGTCCCCAGACCTGAATATCATTGAAAATCTGTGGGATGATGTGAAGCGGCGGTCCATGCTCGGCGACCATCAAACTTAACTGAACTGGAATTGTTTTGTAAACAGGAATGGTCAAAAATACCTTCATCCAGGATCCAGGAACTCACTAAAAGCTACAGGAAGCGACTAGAGGCTGTTATTTTTGCAAAATGAGGATCTACAAAATATTAATGTCACTTTTATGTTGAGGTGCCCATACTTTTGCACCAGTAAAATTTTGTTTAAATGCGGATTGCACATTTTCTGTTAGTGCAATAAACCTCATTTCAATCCAGAAATATTACTCAGTCCATCAGTTATTAGATATATGAAACAGAAATAGCTGTTGCAAAAACCCAAAAATAATTGTTATAAAGAAAAAAGGTTAACATTAATAGGGGTGCCCAAACTTTTTCATATGACTGTATAATATAGATGGTGACACCAAATAAAATGTATATATAATATACAGCTGGAATATGAAGATAATTTTTTATGCGAATGAGGTTTATTTCTTCACCATCTGCTGAGGGCTTTTAACCACTTTTGCAACTAGAGAAATATTAGCTATTAGAATCAAGTTTCTGTATGATAAGAAAATGGAGAACTTTTAAACAGATTTAGAAAATGAACGGCTCAGATGACCATTTTCTTTGGCTTTTGGCTTGGAATTCTGACTCATTTCATATTTGTATGTGAATTTTTTCCCAACACCCATGAGAAAGTGCTCCATCCTATTACTATATAGGAAGCCTAAAGCAAAAAATTGAGACAACTCCTACTTCCACCTCCAGTGGTCTTCCTGCCCTCTGGACAGATAAGTACGAAACACGTGGCTTGTACAACCATGGTCCAACCTTAGAGAAGTTCTGAAGCAGCTTCTAGGAGGGATTGCAGTGAGTATATTGGCCCTTGAGTTGTTAACATTTGCTTGGAGCAGTCTAGATATTTTGCCTCCAGTACTTCATGTCTTCGGTCTGGTGTTCGACCTACTGCCTTGTGTTTGAAGGGTGTTAAGCCTGTTGACTCATTTTTGGTGTTCTGCCTGCTGTCTTTCCCTTATGTCATGGCTTGATGTAGATTTTTTGCATTGTTGCTTGGCTTGGTTTAGTCTTTTGCCTAATGGCTTGGTTTAGCTTTAGACCTTTTAGCTTGGGTTGGCTTTTAGACTGCTTGCTTGTTATAATCTTTGGTAATATGACTTGATTTAGTTTATCCTGTTACCTTGTGGTTTTCTGTGGCCAGCTGTCTCCTGGCTTTTGGTGGCTCACTGTTTCTTGATGTGGTTTAATAATGAAGGAGTTTTTGTCATGGTAGTAATGGAGGGACTGGGAATCGGGACTCCTAAGCTGAACCTCAGGCTAGGGGAGCCCCTAACTGTCCCTCATCCCAGATGTACGCCTGATGGTGGTGAAGTCTGGACCCCAAGCATAGCCCTAACTCCTGGTAAGCCCTGATCTTATATCCCCACCCTGGGAGGGGGCCAGGACTGGAATGATAAATTTTCACGCAAGTAGACAGACAGGGAGGAACTAAAACTCATTCTCAAGACAAAATGTGAACAGGGCGGGGGGAAATAAGAAAAGGAAGGAAATACACAATGACAAGAGTATCTCCACAACACAGCACGATAGGATGCAACAGTGCTCCAGCAGCTGAATCACCATGCACTAAGATCGGTATCACTTTCGCTATATTCTGCCCTTTGGACAGCTAAGCTTGAAACATGTGGTTGTACAACCATGGTCCACCCTTAGAGAAGTTATGAACAGGCCGCTAGTAGTGATTGCAGTGAGTATATTGGCCCTTGAGTTATTAACATTTGCTTGGAGCAGTCTAGATATTTTGCCTCCAGTACTTTGTCTTCGGTCTGGTTTCGAAATGTTGCCTTGTGTTTGAAAGGTGTTCAGACTGTTGACTTATTTTTGGTGTTCTGCCTGCTGTCTTTCCCTCATGTCATGGCTTGGTGTAGATGTTTTTTTATTGTTGCTTGGTTTGGTTTAGTCTTTTGCCTCATAGCTTGGTTTAGCTTTAGACCTTTGGTAGACAACCTATGTCTAAGTCAATCCTTCTAGAAAGAGATGTATAGCCGACACTGTTACGCCAGATTTCATGAAACCATTCTAAACCCAGTGATTCGCCAACCTGTAGTTTAAACCATAACGGATCATGGCAACCATCCTACTTTGGAGTCGTAAGATAGGCAAGTGTGCATTATACAGTAGTGGTTTGTACCTGATTTCAAACACTTTTTTTTTAAATTCTGTGTTTGGTATGAACGCAGAACTTTACTTTTCAGGTTCGCTCATCTCTAAAACTGTCCCCATAAAAATAAAGTCTAAACTGCAGACATAGAGTAGGGGGAACTCAGCAGACAGATATAGTTTTGGAAAAAGATTCAGAACAACTGTGATAACTTACAGTATATAAAGATAGCTGTCAATCACTGATAGGACCACCCACTGGACTGAAAATCCCAGAAAGAGCAGGGGTCTAAATAATGAAAACACAAGTTATATTGAAGCTTTAAAAAATAAATAAATAAATAAAAAAAACAAAACTATATATCATATCTACCCTGCTCCATAACCTGGTGCCTGCACATTGGACTACATTTTCATGGTGAAAAGTTCACTTTAAATTGTAATCTGTCACAACTGCTTTTGTCAGTTGACTTGCAATTCTTATACAAAACCTTAATATTGATTTTTAATTTTTCTTAAAAAAGATTTCTGTAGAATTTCAAAATAAACTCAATTGTATTATCTTTAGCAGATGACTATGCTTGGAATCAAGAAGGACATCAAATATTTTCTGACTGTAAACCAAGTGATTATGGATTCACTCATGACACATATGAAGAGCCCACCATTAACCCGTATGAAAATTCAGACTCTCACAGCAAAGATCTATCATGTGATCCTTTTCAACTGGTCTTCTCTTCATTGCAGATTGTGAACCAAAATCAAAGAGTTCATCCAGGAATTATGCCATATTCATGTTCAGCATCCGGGAAATGCTGCAACCTTAAATCCGATCCTGTGACACATCAGCAAATTCACACAGCAGAGAAGCCATATTCATGTCCAGAATGTGGGAAATGTTTTACCCAGAAATCACATGTTGCTACACATCAGAGAGTGCACACAGGAGAGAAGCCATTTTTATGTTCTGAATGTGGGAAATATTTTAAACGTAAAGCAAATCTTGTTGAGCATCAAAGAATTCACACAGGGGAGAAGCCATTTTCATGTTCAGTATGTGGAAAATGTTTTAGCCAGAAATCAGTTCTTTTTAGACATCACAGACTTCACCGAGATGAGAAACCATTTTCATGTTCACAGTGTGGCAAATCTTTTAAAGAGAAGGCAGTTTTGGTGAAACATCAAAGAAGTCACACAGGGGAGAAGCCATTTTCATGTTTAGAATGTGGGAAATGTTTTACCCAGAAATCACATGTTGTTACACATCAGAGAGTTCACACAGGAGAGAAGATATTTTCATGTTCAAATGTTAAAACATTGTAAGCAACATAAAAAAAAAGAATACTGCTAATCCAGTCTTATATTCGTTCTAAAACCATGTTTTTTGTACATATCTATACTACACTACTCTGTACTGAACAATTTACTAGAAAGTTGAAACTGCGGAATTAAACACAAAAGTCAAAAACTTTTGTTTTTCTTAAAAAAAAAAAGGATATAATTTAAAAATGAATTTAAAAAATAATAAAATTAGGTGTTTATTTTTAGCAGATAACTATTCTTGGAGCCCAGAAAGAAATCAAATATGTTCACATTTCAAGGTAGGTGATTGTGAAATCTCACGTTATACTTTTGAAAAGCATGTCATTAATACATATATACAGTCAGCGCATCACAAGAAAAATCTATCATCTAATGTTTTTCAGCTGGTTTTATCTTCTGATTCATAGCAGATTATAAAGCAAAGCAGTTTTTTTTAGACATCACAGACTTCAAACAGGAAGAAAAATATTTTCATGTTCACAATGCGGTAAGGCTTTTAAACGGAAGACAGAGTTAGTTGACCATCAAAGAGTTCACACAGGGGAGAAGCCATTTTCATGCTATAAATGTGAGAAATGTTTTACCGAGAAACCACATCAGAGAGTTCACACAGGGGAGAAACCATATTAATATTTTACATCTATCTTATAAATTGTTCTGAAAAATCAGATCAAATATCAGGAGTCACAGAGGGAAGACATTTTTTTTTTATGTAGCGCATGTGGAAAGTGCTTCAATCGCTACTCAAATAAAATTGTGAATCAAAGATCTTTCTCACAGTGTAGACCAGTCATGTGGAAAATGTGAGAAATTTTCTATCCAAAAATCACTTCTTAGACATCAAAAAACTTTGATATAACAATTCTGTACATATCCATATCTTAAAGGATTATGCCGCCTTTCTCCTGGCAAATTTCACATTTACACTCTTCAACACAAATTTACAATGTTAAAAAAAAAAAAGTTGCAAGGACTTTTTTAATGGGGGAGTCCACTATTTTGACAATCACCTACTCATTCCCCTCAAAATAAATAAGCCTATACTCACCTCCAGTGCGGCCGTGGTTCCAATGATGTTTCCAGGGCCCACGAGACATTGACACGCGAGTCCCGCAACCAATCTTTAGCAGCTTCCTTTTACCTGCCTTTGGACATTTAACCCCTTCACCCCCGGCCACTAAAACGCCCTAATGACCGGGCCATTTTTTGCAATTCTGACCAGTGTCACTTTGACAGGTTATAACTCTGGAACGCTTCAACGGATCCTGGAGATTCTGAGATTTGTTTTTTCATGACATATTGTACTTCATTAAATCGTATAGACCTGGCTCACTATGTATTCGGGTGCTCTGGGGAAACAGTCAGTCGATCAAAATACAAAATTATCCCCGGCACTCCAAGAGAAAGAGAAACAATGTCTGGGTATTTTTTTGGATCTGGATCTTGGGTAGAACATAAAAGACGGGTGTTACGGGGTTAGACTTGATGAGATACTCAGCCAATTTCTTATCAATCGTGCCCTGTGATAAGTGGTAATCCACAATATCCCTGATCCGATCGCGTATTTGAGGAGTGGGGTCTCGAGGGACGGGCAAATAAGTAGAGTTATCACGTAGTTGCCTGTAAATCTCAGAGAGGTAATATGTTTTGTCCAGAATGACAATGGAACCCCCTTTGTCAGCTGGCTTAATTACTATAGTTTTGTTGTTTTTGAGTTCCCTGATGGCTTTGTCTTCTTCAGGGGTATTATTGTGTCTGATCTTATATTGGCCCTTATCAATATCCTGCAAAATTTTATTCATATCATTGGAAACCAGAGAAATGTAAGTCTCAACGGGGTGATATGACCTGGGGGGATGAAAGGTACTCGTGAGACTGAGTTTGAGATCCCGGAGACTGAAAGTGCCAGAACCCAGGCTTACGTCCTCAGGGGTCGTGTCCCCCTCTGAGGAGGCAAAATGGGCTTTGAGACGGAGATTCCTGAAAAAGCATCTCATCTCCTGGTCCACCCTGAAGGGATTGAACTTAGGAGTGGGACAAAACGAGAGACCCCTTTGCAACACCTGTGATTCAATGGGTGAAAGGTTGTATGACGAAATGTTAAACACCAAGTTATCAACAATATTGTCATTTACAGTGGTCATACCTGTGATCTGGTCTGCATACGAGGAAAATGACCTGGTCTTCCTCTGGCTCCTCCTCGTTTTTCTCCTGGGGTGTGTCTGGCCCCTAAAAAACGGTTGGATGACGTAGGGTAGGAGTCACTATCAGAACCAGAGGAGGCCGAGAATCTGTGAAAGTTAGGGCGATGGGGAGGATTAGTGTCCTGTGAGCGCCACCTGTAGACACGATCTTTAAGATAATCCTCTTGATCCCTGATGAACTTCGTCCTTTTACGTTCCTGTAGATTTTTCTGGAAGGCGTCGATAGATTCTCTGGTTTTCTGTCTCAGTCTGTCCCACTCGGCATTTGGTAAGGTGTTAGAGAATTGGTCTTCGATGGATTTGATTTTGGGTTCCAATTCGCTTATCTCTTTCTGGAGAAACTCAATGGTCAATATAATCACGTCCATCGAGCATTTGTTTAAGATACTTTCGTACTTGGTACAGTATTCGGGGTTATCCGAAAATAAGGTAGGACGAAGGGGTACTCTGAGGCCTCTCGGGATTCGTTGGACTTTATGGTACTCGGCTAATGTAGCGCAATGTAAGTCCAAAGCTGAGTATCTCCTTAGCTCCTTTTCATAGTCGCGGGTACGAATCTCTTCAGTAGGAACTGATAAAAAAGTGCGTGGTGTGGTGACCCTTGACAGGATATTTGTCACCTCTTCATTAGCATATGAAAAAGTATTGAAAGACATTGAGGTCAAAAAATTACGGATTATAGGAGCCCAGGAAAAAATAGAATCCAATAAATCGTATAGACCTGGCTCACTATGTATTCGGGTGCTCTGGGGAAACAGTCAGTCGATCAAAATACAAAATTATCCCCGGCACTCCAAGAGAAAGAGAAACAATGTCTGGGTATTTTTGATATTTTTTATTGTGTGATAGTCTTATCTCGACGTTTCGGTCACACCTTGACCTTTATCAAGAGAATCAATCAGACTATAGAAAGAGAACATAAAAAAACAGAAATTAATACATAATACAGGAAATAAATTGTCTTTTTGTGCACATTGTATATAAGTAACCGGAGCTGTGTCTCCTGGTAATTATTTCCTGTATTATGTATTAATTTCTGTTTTTTTATGTTCTCTTTCTATAGTCTGATTGATTCTCTTGATAAAGGTCAAGGTGTGACCGAAACGTCGAGATAAGACTATCACACAATAAAAAATATCAAAAATACCCAGACATTGTTTCTCTTTCTCTTGGAGTGCCGGGGATAATTTTGTATATTGTACTTCATGTCAGTGGTAAATTTAGGCCGATATTTTTTACGTTTATTTGTGAAAATTTAGGAAATTTTGCGAAAATTTTGAAAATTTCACAATTTTCAAACTTTGAAAATGTATGCCCATAAATTTGAGAGATATGTCACACAAAATAGTTACTAAATAACATTTCCCACATGTCTACTTTACATCAGCGCAATTTTTGAAACAAAAATTTTTTTCGTTAGAAGGGGTCAAAGTTCATCAGCAATTTCTCATTTTTCCAACAAAATTTACAAAAGAATTTTTTTTAGGGACCACATCACATTTGAAGTGACTTTGAGAGCCCTAGGTGACAGAAAATACCCAAAAGTGACCCTGTTCTAAAAACTGCACCCCTCACACTGCTCAAAACCACATCCAAGAAGTTTATTAACTTTTTAGGTGCTTCACAGGAACCAAAGCAATGTGGAAGGAAAAAATGAAAATTTTACTTTTTAACACAAAAATGTTACTTTAGCCATACAATTTTCATTTTCACAAGGGAGAAAAGAGAAAGTGCACCATACAATTTATCGTGCATTTTCTCCTGAGTATGCTGATACCCCACATGTGGTAAAAATCTATTGTTTGGGAGCACTGCAGAGCTCGAAAGGGAAGGAGCGCCATTTGAATTTTGGAACGCAAAATTAGCTGGACTCATTAGCGGACGCCATGTCGGGTTTGAAGACCCCCTGAGGTGCCTAAACAATGGAGCTCCCCCACAAGTGACCAAATTTTGGAAACTAGAGCCCTCAAATAATTTTTCTAGATGTTTGGTGAGCACTTTGAACCCCTGGGGGCTTCACAGAAGTTTATAATATTGAGCCGTGAAAAGAAAAAAAAAATTATTTACCACAAAACTGTTGCTTCAACTAGGTAGTTTTTTATTTCACAAGGGTATCAGGAAAAAATGCACCATGAAATTTATAGTGCATTTTTTCCAGAGTAGACGATACCTCATATGTGGTGGAAAGTAATTGTTTGGGCGCATGGCGGGGCTCAGAAGAGAAGGAGCACCATTTGACAGCAAAATTGGTTGGAATCATTAGCTGACGTAATGTTGCATTTGGAAACCCCCTGAGGTACCCAAACAATGGAGTTCCCCCACAAGTGACCCCATTTTGGAAACTAGACCCCTCAAGGAATTTATCTAGATGTTTAGCGAGCCCCAAGGGGCTCCACAGAAGTTCATAATGTTGAGCTATGAATACACTTTTTTTTTTCACCACAAACGTGTTACTTGAACCATGTAGCTTTTTTTTTTTTACAAGGGTATCAGGAAAAAATGCACCATAAAACGTATTGTGCAATTTCTCCTGAGTACGCAGATACCTCACATGTGGTGGAAAGTAATTGTTTGGGCGCATGGCGGGGCTCAGAAGAGAAGGAGCACCATTTGACAGCAAAATTGGTTGGAATCATTAGCGGACACCATGTCACGTTTGGAGACCCCCTATGGTGCCTAAACAGTGGAGCTCCCCCACAAATAACCCCATTTTGGAACTAAACCCCTCAAGGAATTTATCTAGATGTTTGGTGAGCCCCTTGTACCTCCAGGGGCTCCACAGAAGTTGATAACGTTGAACCGTGAAATTTTTCTTTTTTTACCACAACATTTTTGCATGAATCAGGTAGCTTTATATTATACAACGGTATCAGGAAAAAATGTACCATAAAACGTATTGTGCAATTTTTCCTGAGTACGCAGATACCTCATATGTGGTGTAAATCAATTGTTTGGGCGCATGGTGGGGCTCAGAAGAGAAGGAACGCTATTTGACTTTTCAAACGCACAGATGCGGTGCACTGATCGGCCACTGCAGGACGCACGGTCAGATGAAATACAAACAGCGTCGGGGATACGGAAAAAAAACCCCAAACAGTCACGCCAAAAATTGAGCAGGGATGCCGATCCGTTATGTGCATCCCTGATCAGCGCTCGGCGGGACGCACGGACAGATGCGATACAAAAAGTGTCAGGGATACGGAAAAAAAGTCATGCCAAAAATTGACCATGGATGCAGATACGTTATGTGCATCCCTGATCAGCGCTTGGCGGGACGCACGGACGGATGCGATACAAAAAGCGTCGGGGATACGAAAAAAAAAAAGTCACGCCAAAAATTTTGCAGGGATGCAGATACGTTATGTGCATCCCTGATCAGCGCTCGGCGGGACGCACGGACTGATGCAATACAAAAAGCGTCGGGGATATGAGAAAAAAAAAGACGCACGGACGGATGAGGTGTAAAAATGGACTTGGGATACAGAAAGAAAAAAAACAACAAAAAAAGTTATACTCACAGTACCCAGAGGATTAGCAGGTTGATCACTGACCAGAAGAACTGCAGGAGAAACAGAAGGCAAGCGAGATGGACAGCTTTACAGGAGCAGCAGGCAGGACGTTGGACAGCTCTGCAGAATACCCAGGAAGGACCCAGCGATGGAGGCAGATGTGATCGGGCCAGTGAAGACCTCGGACGACCCGGTGAAGACAGGTAAGAGGATGTCGGGGGGAGAGCAGAGGGGTAGGGGGAGAGCAGAGGGGGAGTGGGGGGGATACCGGAGAAGGAGCTGCAGAAGCAGAATAGAGATCATGGGGGAGGCAGGCAGATCGCGGGGGGAGCAGATTGGGATGTCGGGGGGCAGATCGGGGCGTGGGGGGGCAGATCGCAGGGGGGCACGGGCAGGGGCTATCACGGGAGCGCGCAGGGGGCGTCACGGGAGCACGCACGGGCTGCAAGGTGAGCACAGTACTCACAGTACGTGGAGCAGGAGCAGTGACATCAGCGGCAGCAGCCGTGGCGTGGTACCACAAGTACCAGCCAGTCCACGCTGCAGACATGTTGGGGGGGGCTTCCCAGACCAGCAAAGGCCTGGGGAGGGTGGCCACCTGCAGATCAGACCGCCCCACTGCACACTGATTGGAGCGATTGCGCGTCATAGCACGATCGCTCCAATCAGTGCTGCAGGGGCTGGGGGCGACATGTTTGAGGTCCACCTATGATCTGCTGTAGCTGCTACAGCATCTCATAGCTGGATCTCACAGTATCGCACTAATTCAGGCATTATTTTTGCCGAAATTAGTGCGAACGATGTGGTTGGTGGTTCAGATTTGAACAGCCAATCACATCGATTGTCGATGGGGGGTGGCGATGCCACCCCCCCTGGGGTCAAGCAAAGGTCCCCTGCTGTAAGAAACAGCAGGGGACATCATTTGAAAGCCGTTGGCCACGGCAATCAAATGAACTTTAGGCAGTAAAGTTACGTCCCTGGTCGTTAAGTCATGTTAAAATAGGACGTAATTTTACTGCCCGCGGTCGTGAAGGGGTTAAGTAATTAACAGGATGTGAGCTCTGTGATTGCCACTCACTTCTTGTTCATTACTTAAATGTCCGAAGGTGGGAAGAAGGAAGCCAGCGGTGATTGGTTGTGGGAGTAGTGTGTCATAATGTCATATGGTCCTAGGAATGTGACTTCCGATCTGACACCGCTGTTCGGAAGTCCTGTGGACCGATGAGGTTAAAGTAGAACTCTATGGCCACAATGATCAAAAGTATGTGTGGAGATAAAAGGGCACAGAATTTAAGGAAAAGAACATCTCTTCAACCATTAAGCATGGGGATGGATCAATCATGCTTTGGGGTTGTGTTGCAGCCAATGGCATTGGAAACATTTCACGGGTATAGGGAAGAATGGAGTCAATGAAATTTCAACAAATTCTTGATGCAAACATAACACCATCTGTAAAAAAGCTGAAGTTGAAAAGAAGATGGCTTCTACAAATGGAAAATGATCGTAAACACATCAAAATCCATAATAGACTACTTCAAAAGGCGCAAGTTAAAGGTTTTACAATGGTCTCAGACAGTGGCGTAACTAGAGTTTGATGGGCCCCGGTGCAAAGTTCAGACCTGGGCCCCCCCTCCACGTACACCGACACTTAGGGTACGGGATATTGACACTGACACTCGGGGTACAGGATAATGATGCTGACACTGGGCTCTTACCCACAGCACCCAGATTTCCCATGATCTGAAATCCCTCTATCAGCACCCAGCTTTCCTATGTTCTGATATCCATCTTGTCCTCGGCACACTGCTTCCCCATGCTCTGCTATACATCTTTCCCTCAGCACCCAGCTTTCCCATATCAGAGCATGGATGGGAAAGCTGGGTGCTGAGAAATGATGTATAGCAGAGCATGGGAAAGCTGGGTGCTGAGGGAAAAGAGCCTTTTTCCCTCAGCACAAAACATTCCCATCCCCTGCTTGTATCTTTGTCCCCCATTGTATATAGTTCTCCAAATACAATAATGGCACCCACATTGCCTTCCAAATAGTATAAAGGTTCCCACATAACCCTTCATATATTAGAATACACTTCCATAGTCCTCCATGTATTATAATGTATTTCCCATAGTTCTCCATGTATTATAATTCACCCCATAGTACTCAATATATAATACTGATATACAATATATCAATATATAATACTGAATACAATATATAATGATGAAGCATAGCCGGCCGCGCTATGCTTCATCATTACTGTGCGCGGTGATGGGGGAGACACCGCAGCCGCTAACACCAGGTAGGGGGCCCCGGTGCCGCCGCTGACACCAGGCAGGGGGGCCCGGTGTCGGCGGCGGCAGCGGGTCAAATAGCGGCCGCGTGGTCTGTGACAGATCAGCGCGGCTCTTCTCACACTGACAGGAGCTGGCTGCTGATCTGCCTGGCGGCCGCCGGGCCCCTAATCTCCCGGGCCCGGTCGCGATCGCGACTGCTGCGACCGCGGTAGTTACGCCACTGGTCTCAGAGTTCCCTGATCTGAACATCATTGAAAATCTGTAGCTAGACCTCAAAAAAGCAGAGCATGCAAGACGAGCCAGGAATCTCACAGAACTGGAAGACAAGCTAAGAAGAACAGATGAAAATTCCTCAGATAAGAATGAAAAGACTCTTGGCTGCTACAAAAAGCATTTACAGTTAGGTCCAGAAATATTTGGACAGTGACACAATTTTCGCGAGTTGGGCTCTGCATGCCACCACATTGGATTTGAAATGAAACCTCTACAACAGAATTCAAGTGCAGATTGTAACGTTTAATTTGAAGGTTTGAACAAAAATATCTGATAGAAATTGTAGGAATTGTACACATTTCTTTACAAACACTCCACATTTTAGGAGGTCAAAAGTATTTGGACAAATAAACCAAACCCAAAAAAAAAATGTTATTTTCAATATTTTGTTGCGAATCCTTTGGAGGCAATCACTGCCTTAAGTCTGGAACCCATGGACATCACCAAACGCTGGGTTTCCTCCTTCTTAATGCTTTGCCAGGCCTTTACAGCCGCAGCCTTCAGGTCTTGCTTGTTTGTGGGTCTTTCCATCTTACGTCTGGATTTGAGCAAGTGAAATGCATGCTCAATTGGGTTAAGATCTGGTGATTGACTTGGCCATTGCAGAATGTTCCACTTTTTTGCACTCATGAACTCCTGGGTAGCTTTGGCGGTATGCTTAGGGTCATTGTCCATCTGTACTATGAAGCGCCGTCCGATCAACTTTGCGGCACTTGGCTGAATCTGGGCTGAAAGTATATCCCGGTACACTTCAGAATTCATCCGGCTACTCTTGTCTGCTGTTATGTCATCAATAAACACAAGTGACCCAGTGCCATTGAAAGCCATGCATGCCCATGCCATCACGTTGCCTCCACCATGTTTTACAGAGGATGTGGTGTGCCTTGGATCATGTGCCGTTCCCTTTCTTCTCCAAACTTTTTTCTTCCCATCATTCTGGTACAGGTTGATCTTGGTCTCATCTGTCCATAGAATACTTTTCCAAAACTGAGCTGGCTTCATGAGGTGTTTTTCAGCAAATTTAACTCTGGCCTGTCTATTTTTGGAATTGATGAATGGTTTGCATCTAGATGTGAACCCTTTGTATTTACTTTCATGGAGTCTTCTCTTTACTGTTGACTTAGAGACAGATACACCTACTTCACTGAGAGTGTTCTGGACTTCAGTTGATGTTGTGAACGGGTTCTTCTTCACCAAAGAAAGTATGCGGCGATCATCCACCACTGTTGTCATCCGTGGACGCCCAGGCCTTTTTGAGTTCCCAAGCTCACCAGTCAATTCCTTTTTTTCAGAATGTACCCGACTGTTGATTTTGCTACTCCAAGCATGTCTGCTATCTCTCTGATGGATTTTTTCTTTTTTTTCAGCCTCAGGATGTTCTGCTTCACCTCAATTGAGAGTTCCTTAGACCGCATGTTGTCTGGTCACAGCAACCGCTTCCAAATGCAAAACCACACACCTGTAATCAACCCCAGACCTTTTAACTACTTCATTGATAACAGGTTAACGAGGGAGACGCCTTCAGAGTTAATTGCAGCCCTTAGAGTCCCTTGTCCAATTACTTTTGGTCCCTTGAAAAAGAGGAGGCTATGCATTACAGAGCTATGATTCCTAAACCCTTTCTCCGATTTGGATGTGAAAACTCTCATATTGCAGCTGGGAGTGTGCACTTTCAGCCCATATTATATATATAATTGTATTTCTGAACATGTTTTTGTAAACAGCTAAAATAACAAAACTTGTGTCACTGTCCAAATATTTCTGGACCTAACTGTATGAGCTGTGATACTTGTCAAGGGGGAGCTTCTAGGTATTAACCATGCAGGGTGCCCAAACTTTTGCATCAGCCCAGCGTCCTTTTTTGTTTATTTTAAAATTAGAAGACGCAAATCAATTTTTTTTGGGCCTAAAATACAATGGAATTGTGTCATCTTTAACTTTATATATTTGAAATCAATCCACTGATACGAACCTTTACAGAAGGCATCATATCGGTCATGTAGAGAAGCCGTCAAATCCTCCATGTACATCAATTCATTCACTTTATTTACCCAAGTGGAAGGACTTGGAAGTCAGGTAGATTTCCAGCCCAGGGGGATACAAGCTCTGGCCGTCATCACTAAGAACCTCAACAGAGATCTTTTATAGGAAGAGGACGAAGTCTCATAAAATTGCAATAGAAACATGTTCGGGCCCTGGATCTGTGTAGTTCCTGTCACCAATCTGACGTTGGGCATGTCCAAAAGATATGCAAAAAGTCTTCCTCCCCAATGCAATATCTCCAGCATTTGGAATTTACAACAGTTTAAAGGCCGCTTTACACGCAACGACATCGCTAACGCCATGTTGTTGGGGTCACGGAATTCATGACACACATTCGTTCTCGTTAGCGACGTCGTTGCGTGTGACACGTACGAGCGACCGCTAACGAGCAAAAATACTCACCTTATCGTTGAGCGTTGACACGCTGTCCATTTCCCAAATATCGTTGCTGTTGCAGGACGCAGGTTGTTCGTCGTTCCTGCGGCAGCACACATCGCTACGTGTGACAACGCAGGAACGAGGAACATCTCCTTACCTGCGACCGCCCGCAATGAGGAAGAAGGTGGGCGGGATGTTCGTCCTGCTCCTCTCCGCCCCTTCGCTTCTATTGGGTGGCCTCTTAGTGAAGTCGCTGTGACGCCGAACAAACCGCCCACCTAAAAAGGAGCGATGTCGCTAGGCATGTAAGTAGTGTGACGGGTCCAAGCGATGTTGTGCACCACGGCAAGCGATTTGCCTGTGATGCACAACCGACGGGGGCGGGTACGCTCGCTAGCGATCTCTGAACCCTATGCCATCGGCGTAGCAGTTTATAGTTGGCTTCTTGTCGTTTCAAACTGGTAGAGGTCTTGTGTGCAAGTAAAAGAACTTTATCTCTTTGTTCAGCTGAAAGATCAACTCCTAGATCTCTTTCCCAGAGTATCAGATAACTGGGGCAAGGAAGGGGGGGAGTGCATCGCAGATAATGAGTGTCAGAGTGTCCCCTCTCCTATGGATAACTTCTCAAATTCAGTGAGTGGTCTGGAAAACCGTCCATAGCCAGGAAGGGTGCGCAAGAAATGTCATAATTACAGGGAGTGCCAAGTGCCTAAAGGGCAATGTCCGAGCAATCTTGGGAGATCCTCCAAGGTGCGCTAATCACTACCAATGCCAATCTGACAGGCTCGGAATCTTCTGCTGGAGATCCAGAGTCGGAAAACTGGATTCGACACAGCAGGTCAAAAGATGGTAAAGGAGTAGGCACCTTTAGGCTGGCCTTTTATTGTGGCCAGCCTAAGGCACACCTGTGCAATAATCCTGCTGTCTAATCAGCATCTTGATATGCCACACCTGTGAGCTGGATGGATTATATCAGCAAAGGAGAAGTGCTCACCAACACAGATTTAAACAAATTTGTGAACAATATTTCAGAGAAAAAGTCCTTTTGTGTACCTTCTATTGTAGTTCTTTCATCATCTCACATTCTTGTTAAAGAAGACGTAAAACATAACGTCTTATTTTTCTGGATTCGACCAACTTATGGAGAGAACCAACCTATCTATGCTCTTATCTATAGAGTAATGATGTATGTGGTGATGTTTAAAGCCCTTACTGACATATGATATACTGGTATGCATGTGTTGTATCCCTTTGATGCAGGCTGGCAAGCTGAGCCTGCTTCTTTCCCAGCTGATCATGGCTGATTTAATCAGCCATCATGTTCATTTAACAGCAGTGGGTGGACTGGAGCTCTGCCTGTGGCTATTAATGTGACGCCCTGACAAAATCAGGGTGTCACAGAAGACTGCACCCCTCTTCCAGGTGCAGGATTCTCACCTCTTTGGTACTCCATAATAATCCCCATACTGGTACACAAGACCAGCCATCTAAACCCTAATCACCCCCCCATGACAATAGGGACACACCAGTGGGCAGGGCTAAGCGGATAGCGACGCCCACGTAGGGGTTCAGGTGTTATGGGAGGGGCCAGTTTCAGTCAGAGAGTGACAGTTGAAGGTGAGAGTTGGAGTTGAGTGAGAGACGGTGAACAGGGTAGCCAGGAGTTGGAGCTCCTGGGCTACCAGAGGCCTGGACAACTGACTAGGTGGCAGTCGGTAGACAGGGCCACAGGCGATGGAGATCCGGTTGCGGGAAACCTTAAGTGGCCCGGGGCAGGGTCGTAGCCCGCCAGTACCAACAGCGGGGATCCGGTGCACAGAACAGGGTACCTGGACCCTAGGGCGAGGAACAGTTTCAAACACCTCACCAATTGACCAGCCGGGGATAAGATTTCAAGTCTCGTCCCACAGGAGGCCCAGATAGAGCGAGACAGAAGCCCAACGAGGGGGATAGGGCTCCACAATTGCCTGCTAAGATCCCACGAGTCAGTTCTCGCGGGCCACAGCTCCCACGGACAAACACACCTGGAGTGGACTTCCCCGTTTCAAGCGGAGTAGTCAAAACCAAGGACACAAACCTAAAGTGCAGGAAAAAGGGCCCTTGTTCCACCGCACTGGGATGCGGAATCCGAATGCACCCTTCCAAGGCGACAAGCCACTGGCAATTTGGTTTACTATCTCGACTCTGTGTCAAGCTATTTCAGGAACTGTGAGTACACCAACACCCTCTGGTCCAACCCTGCAGACTGTACACCATCCCGCCAGTACCGGGGTCCCGGGACAACACCTCTCCTACCCGTGGTGGGGATAACATCCAGCTGCCCCACTCCATCAGCCCCGGGCACCAGCGGCAGCGGCGGTGCCATCAAAAATCACCGCACACCACGGGTGGTGTCTGTGACGACATGGACTCTCATGGGTTAAAGTTTCTTAAAATCCAGCCAGACAGCATGATAGATTGTCTATAGACGGGGGAGAAGTCCCTCATTGTTTTTACAAGACTCTTGTTGACTCAATGTAATTGTGTTGGCCACTGAAAGCCAGACGTATTATTCTCCAGACATTTCCAGTAACCATTGTATTGTAGTTGTGTATTGATAATGTAATAACATTTTAAAAAGGACATTCAGAAGTTAGAGTCAGTTCAAAGGCAGGCAACTAGACTACTACAAGGAATGGAAGGCCTCCCATATGATGAAGGTTGATGGATCCAGTCTAAGCTCTTTGGAGCTGACTAGAGGATCAGGATATCTTATGGCTTCGATCTAGGGACTCCGGATCCGGTTGGAGACCATATCCACAGGCTAGGGATTTCGACTCCGGCTGCCAGGATTGTAACATCATACCAGGACTACCTAAGGAGGACACTTAGGTTGGGACAGTTCAGTCACCTGTTACAGACTTTGCAGACCTCACACAGCTTCCTAAATCTGGCGTTATTCCTTTCTCGGTGGGTGCCCGCCAAAAGCGGGGTGCTGCTGGACTGGAGTAAGCGGCCCTGGAACCTCTGAGTCAAGGACATTCTAAATCCCTGGTGAGCCAGCGGAAGGGTGAGACTCTGTTGCCTGTTACATTTGTGTGTTTTGCTGGTGTGAGGAAAGAGTTAACCTTTTTCACTGACTTAGAAAATAATAGAAATTCATTCTCCCTGGCAAGACCGAACCAGACTTATTTGCGTAATAAACTGTGAGACTAACCTCAAGGACGCAGAATGTTTTGACTTAGAGACGACTGAAAAACATCTTGTTATGGGAGTATAAGTCATTATATTAATTTCTCTTGCTGGGAATATGCAATCCACGCCTTAATGAATGTAGATTAATGAATATGTATGTTGCATAGTTACGCCCTAATCAACTTTGTATAACTTTGTAATGTAAACAATACCAATACACTTTCTATTCGGAGCCGCACATCTCCAGTCTTATGTGTATAACGGCGTCCGCTTGTTTTCATTGAGACGGAGTAGCAGAGGGGGGGTCACCGGTACCCTCTCTGCATTCGGACATCGCTGGCAACAGCTGTGACCGTTAGGTCAACCTAACATTATCTGGCGCCCGAAAAGCAGGGACCCGTGTTTGTAATCCCAGGACGCAGTGGATTGTCTTGCCAAGCCGAGGAGGAGGTGACCAGACGTGGGGACCAGAAACACCTGGCCAGGTAAGAGTTGAACCTTATTCTTCTCTTTATGCTCCCCACATCTGATCTCCCCTCTCCTCAACGCGCAAAATGGTACACTGTGAGTAGATACTGGGTAATTGGCGGGTTTCTACTGAACTCTGAGAGAGCTTTTGCCAGCAGATGTTTTCTGTGCCTTGTCTGTTTCTTTGCTCCTCTGTGCTTTATCTCCGTGTGTCTGCTCTCCTGCGCTTTGCTTCTGTGCTGTTGTCTTTGCTGGTTGTCATAGATCCCATACATCAGTGAGTGTTGAAAGGGAATAGTGTACCTGCTCTGTCCAATGGATGTGATATTCACTGCCCTAGTGTTAGTGGGAATAGCCCTGTTTGCCATTGCCATCTGATATAGAGTGTACCTTTGGTACAAGAAAGGTAACCCAGCGCCATTCAACATACTCAGCCCCCTCTGAAGTTAGGACACCACCTTTCAGTAGGAATACAAAAGGAGTTAGTCTCTGAGTACTTCCAGGATAGGTAGGTTTAGTCCAAAGGACGTTCAAAGGTCTAAAAGCTGAAGAAGAGAGAGGAAGAAGAATGGGGCAAGGAATATCAAAAGACAGAAGAGCTGGATGCACCCTGCAACATCTCATTACGTGTTATCATGGCAAAAGAACAGCCAGTAAGTCCAAGGAAGTTTTTAAGACATTTGGATTGAAGGGGAAGGATCAATTGGACCCCAACAAATGGGACACAATAAGAGCTACTAGAGCAGGAGTAATAGCAGATAAATCATGGACTAAACTAGTCAGAACTCTTTCTGACATGGCAAAAACAGCCCACGATCAAGGTTGGATATACCATGAAGAATCAGACACATGGGAAGAAGCTGGGAAGAAGGCTAATAAGGATCAACAGCAGCTTCCTCCGTACCTGTCAGCTACTCCTGGAACAGCTCCAAAAATAACAGGATCCCCGGGATGGACCTGCACAAACTGTGGCCAACAAAATCCGGACTGGAGTGAAACATGCCTAGCCTGTGGAGCCCCACAGCACAAGCTACAAGCCACAGCACCAGTGCCTCTTTATCCCGTAGTGGAAAGAAGAGTCCTGATAAGACCACCTGTTAATCCACAAAACCCAGATGCTCCCAGAGATGCAGTTCCTCGTACGTATGATGACTACGTACCCTGGACTCCAGCCGAGCAGATGGCTTTCCTGCAAAATGCTCCAGACCCGACTAGAAACCCAGTCAGTTTTTCACGTTACCTGAACCAAATACAGGTCTCCTACAGAAGCACTTGGTTGGACATGGAAAGTTTGTGTAGAGTTAAAATGTCTCCCGAACTGTATGCCAAACTCACTGCCCACCTGACAGGACATGTTCCGGACGATACCCGTAATGTGGAATCGGGCCAAAACTTCATGATAAGACTCAATCTCTTCTGCGTCCAGGAGCAAAGAACTAAGGGCACAATGGGACCAGTGCATCAAGGTCCTGTGGAGAATATCAGCTCATTTTACTACAGATTGATGCAGTCATTTGCAGATGAAGGGCTGGACTTACAAGCGGGTGCAATACGTCGCCTGATGGTAAGATCCTTCATGGATGGAATACATGCACCTCTGGCAGAAAGATTGAAAGCGTGCTGCCCAGAATGGAGACACACGGAAGACATAGATCTTCTAGTCAACAAAGCAAGTGGCTTAGAAACCGACGCAAAGGATAAAAGGAGCAACAAGAAAGTTGTCATAGCAGCAGTGGACGGTCAGCCAGAAGGTACAAGAAGGAAGGCACCGACCTGCTACTATTGTGGGAGTCAGAGGACATGTGATCAGAGACTGTAGAAAGAAGAAGAGGGACATTCAAAACCAACCCGAGAGTCAGGAGGAGAAGACTGCCTGACTTGCGGCAGCACGGGATAGGGATGCCAGAGGTCCATTTATACGCGTCCCCCTTTACATTGGCAACAAGGAAATAAGAGCTTTGGTGGACTCAGGAGCCTCACGCTCCTGAACCCCAGGAACCTAGTGCCTGAAGGATCCATCTCATCTGAAGCTACTGTAGTATCCGGATTTGATGGACAAGCCCAGATAATCCCAATAACACATCCACTGAAGGTGAAACTGGGACCACACATGTTCGTGTCTAAATTCTTAGTGTCCCCCCTGGGTGGAGATGCCCTAGTGGGAGAAGATCTACTATCAAGACTACAAGCTCAGATTGTCTACAATGAAGATGGATCTGCTATCCTGCAAATTCCAGAAGATATCCCAGAAGAAATCCTGTGCACTCTCCAGATGATAGAAGATCAACCAGAATCTGATGTTACACGTAAAGTAAATACGGATCCAATACTTCTACAAGTTCCTGCAAAACTCTGGTCCACATCAAAAACTGACCTCGGCACACTACCCGTGCCCACAGTAAAAGTTTCAGTCAAGCCTGGAATTACGCCACCGCAGCTGAGACAATCTAGACAACGTCACAAAAGCAGCACCAACCTGTGTCCGTGCTGTTACAGCAGTTTCAAACATACTGCAGAAAGCATCTGAAATCTCACTCGATTTCCCGACTACCATCCTTACCAGCCATGACAGTTATGCTGTTCTCAATCAAGTGCAGTTTGAACACCTCTCCATGGCAAGACAAGTCAGACTCCAGTGCATGCTGTTGCTACCCCCAAACATCTCATTTGCTCGAGTTACAAGTCTAAACCTTGCTGATCTGCTGATCTTTACAAGTTTAGAAGGGGGGACAGAAGAGAGGACAGAAGATAGGACAGAAGAGAGTGACAAACGTACCAGCGCACCATTTGATCATGATTGTCAGGAACTCATTGAACATGAGGCAAAGCCCCTGCACAATATACAGGCAACACCGCTTACAAATCCAGACTTTGAACTTTTTGTGGATGGTAGCAGATACGCTGATTAAGCAGGCAAGTTCCACACCGGATTTGCAGTAGTGACTCTATATGCAGTCCTAGCCAAACAACCGCTACCTCCACGCATATCTGCTCAAGAAGCAGAACTTCTTGCCCTCATCTGGGCAATTGAGTTTCTGGAAACACGAACAGCGAACATCTACACGGACTCAGCCTATGCACACGGCATTGTGCACGATTTTGGCACTATCTGGCAGACTAGAGGATTCCTTAGAGCAACAGGAAATCCCATCAGGCATGGAGCCACAGTGAAGAAACTAATGGAAGTAGCCTTGATACCAAAACAGCTAGCAATCATAAAGGTTGCTGCCCACACCAAGGCTCAAACACCCGAGGCAAGGGGAAATCGCTTGGCCGATCAAACAGCAAAACAAGCCGCCTTACTCCCTTTGAAGGAGACGGAAACAGTGTCAACGACGGAGGAAGAAATGCAGAACCTCTTTAAGACACAAGAAAACGCCTCTGAGGAAGAAAAGGCCGGATGGCGGGCCAAGGGGGCAGAAAAGGTGGAGGGGATTTGGCGCCTAAACGGACTTCCCGTCCTGCCACGCAGTTGGTTCCCTGCCATTTTCCAAGTACTCCACTATCCCACACACGGTAGAACAAACTCAATCATGAACCAGATGCAACCATATTGGGTAGCCCCCGGCTTCAGACAATACGCCTCCCAGAGAATAAAAGCTTGTCACATCTGTCAACAACATAATCCAGGCCAGCTAACTAAAGCCCCGCAAAGACACATGCCAAAGACGTTTGCCCCATTTCAAAGAGTACAAATATACGAGTTTGTACTTGTCTGTGTAGACCTCTTCTCAGGATGGCCAGGGGCCTATCCTGTAAGCTCAGCCACGGCCCGAATTACAGCAAAAAAAAAAATTGGCCTGTGAGCTGGTGCCTCGGTTTGGACTCCCTGAAGTCATAGAGTCAGACCGAGGTACTCATTTCACTGGACAAGTTTTCCAGAACACCTGTGCCCTGTTAGGCATTCAGTCAGCCTTACACACGCCTTACCACCCACAGTCATCAGGGAAAGTGGAAAGGTTAAATGGAACTCTAAAGCTCAAACTAGCCAAGGCAGTGGAGGAGACTGGTAGACCATGGACAGAATGTCTCCCCATAGCTCTTTACTCTATAAGGACTACCCCGCAGGGAAAGCACAGGCTCTCACCCTTTGAAATACTCTTTGGTAGTGCACCCAGATTAGGATGCTACTTCCCGCAGGAGTTACACCTGCAATGTGATAGCCTAACGTCTTATGTTGTTTCCCTGCAGAAGAGACTAACTGAAACCCACCAAAGGGTCTACTCTTCTCTACCTGATCCTGATGCCATTCCAGGAACCCACTCTCTAAAGCCTGGTGACCGGGTCTACCTAAAGAAGCACGTGAGAAAGACCCTTGAGCCACGATTCGAAGGGCCTTTGACTGTCTAGCTGACCACTCCAACCTCCGTCAAACTTGAGGGGAGATCGACATGGGTCCATGCCAGCCACTGCAAGAAGGCCTAATACTGCTGATAAGTATTTCTATGTGTACTCCCTTTTTGGGGCCTTCTACACCACGGCAGAATTCATTTGAGACCCATCATGAAGTGTTAGCTGAAAAACTTGAGATCACAGACTGCTGGATATGTACACACGCACCTGTAACAGCCTCTTCCATGCGATACTTAGCCATACCAGTCCCAATAAACGAAGTGTTTCAATGGGGAGGCTGTTACAACAGATTATCAGTGTTCCAAGTGTTACTCTGTTTACTAGTTGCTTATGTAGTGTTCAAGTTGCTAATGGCTTTGTTTTCCCGCTGCTTGAAACAATGTAGATACAATGATTATTCAGCATCTGTATGAAATCACTAATATGCCTTTTTTCTCTTCTCTACTCTTTCCTCTAGAAATCACCTTGGCGTATCATGATGAGACTCCTATCGAGAGGCATGCAGGCAGTCCTGGGTGACGGATGTGAGACGACACTCCCTGAGCAAACCCGCGGCTCAGAAAGTATCTGGAGGCTAGCCTGCTTTCTCTATAGTCCACAGCTTCTCGATGGCCCCCTGTCCATCAATCACGCCAATAGGGGGGATTGTGAGGAAAGAGTTAACCTTTTTCACTGACTTAGAAAATAATAGAAATTCATTCTCCCTGGCAAGACCGAACCAGACTTATTTGCGTAATAAACTGTGAGACCAACCTCAAGGACGCAGAATGTTTTGACTTAGAGACGACTGAAAAACATCTTGTTATGGGAGTATAAGTCATCATATTAATTTCTCTTGCTGGGAATATGCAATCCACGCCTTAATGAATGTAGATTAATGAATATGTATGTTGCATAGTTACGCCCTAATCAACTTTGTATAACTTTGTAATGTAAACAATACCAATACACTTTCTATTCGGAGCCGCACATCTCCAGTCTTATGTGTATAACGGCGTCCGCTTGTTTTCATTGAGACGGAGTAGCAGAGGGGGGGGGTCACCGGTACCCTCTCTGCATTCGGACATCGCTGGCAACAGCTGTGACCGTTAGGTCAACCTAACACTGGTTATGTGTTATGTGCCGTTAATTGTTTGGGGATCCAATAAAGTCTAATTATTGTGGTTCCCTCACCCTGTGTTGTCTGAGTAGTGTTACGTCCACGGTTAAGGAGGCCGTCGTTCAGTTGGGATGAGCCCTGAGCCACGCTGTCTTTCTAAAGGCGGCGGGTTTTAGTGGACGAGAGCACCCACTGAGCCCTGTGTCTCCACAATTGGTGGCAGCGGTGGGATACTACTCAGCCTGGTTTACCCAGGGGAGCTGCAGCGGACTGGTGTTTTCGGACACCGTCCAGGGCTCAACAACCAGGGAGGCACATAAGCATACCCAGCAGGCCATAGGGGAGGCATTCAGGTTTCGGACGCTGCCATGTCCAACCCCACCAGCTCAGCCATGGGACAAGGACAAGAGAGGAGTTACGATTGCTTCAGTAAATGGATGCTACAGGATCTGTGCCAGAGGCGAAAGATTATCTACTGGAACGCTGAGACTCGGTCAGTCTTGATCCAGAAATTAGTCCGTTGGGATGCCCAGAATGATGCAGAGGACGATGAGGATCCCGCCGATATTGACCCAGAGGATTTAAACTATGTGCCACATCATGGATCTAGTGACAATTGGGAATCAACTTTGTCCAAAATGGCCCAAGCCACAGCGTTGTTGGATGCATTGGGGCCTAGATCCTCAAGAGAAGAGAGGGCTTATGTTCTGGAATATGTTTATGGGATTCCAGCTGCAGTACTGCTAACACCAGCCGGTCGAGAAGGATGGTCCCGCTACCCAGCAGAAGCTGCGCCAAAACAAAGGACTACAAACAGGGCCTGTGACTCGCCCAATCTATGGCGCTGTTATACATGTGGGCGCAATGGACATATAGATAAAGATTGTCTCCAAAACCGAGGCCGCATGCTTGGAGCCCGTCTGCCAGTCCAACCAGTCAACATATGCTGAGATGAACCAACGAGACCTGAGGAATGCTACTCCCAAGAAACACCAATAGCTGAGGAAGTGGTTTATCCAGTCCACACCCTACGGCAGGCCGAACACCGTACACCAGCCAACCTCCATCCCCACATCCAGATGGTCAAGGTCAGTGATATACAGGCTCAGGGACTTCGAGACATTGGATCTTCCATCACTCTGGTAAGCCCAGTTATTGTTTCTCCAGAAGACCCTGTACCAGATTCCCAATTATCCATCTCCCTGGCTGAGGGCCAGCGCTCAGACGTCCCTCTGGCATGTGTGCAGTTGGACCTAAAAACCGACCAGGGAGAGGTCGAGGTGGAGCTTGTGGATAGCCTCCCCACACCTGGTATTTTGGGGACCATCCAGGGAGAGGTTGATGTGAGACTTGTGAACAGCCTCCCCACACCTGTCATTGTGGAGACTAATCAGAGCAAGGCTGATGTGGAGCTTATGGACACCGTCCCCACACCAGTTACTTTGGGGTCTGACTAGGAAGAGGTCCATATGGAGTTTATGGACAGCCTCCCCACACCTGTTGTTTCGGGGACTAGCCAGGAGGAAGTTGAAGTGGGGTTCATAGATGGCCCCACCAAGCCTGTTGTTTCGGATACCACCCAAAGGGAAGTGAAAGTGGGGCTTGTGAATTACCTGCTCACACCAGTCATTTTGGAGAATGACCTAGGACAAGGACTATCCGGTCAGTTTGAAGAAGCCATCACCCACCTCCAAGCCAAGCAGGACCCTGTTGTGGATCTTTCTAACATCTTTTCCAGGGATGGTTTGCATTCCCGGTCTCCATCATCCACTTCTGAGCCAAGAACCGTGAGTAAGCCTAACCATACTGTGGCTATTGACTGGGGCAGGATTGATAGTGGGAGATTTGTGCAGGCTCAACTCATGGACCCCACCTTAGTGACCCCACCTTAGTGCTTGTCCACAATATGGCTGCTCAACTTGGGGGAGGTAATCAGGGGGAGGTGTATAGATGCAAGCCTCTGTTGCTGACCTCACCATTAAAAAGGACAATGCCATCAAGAGGACAAGGATGATCGGAAGCCTATCATGTCTGGCTAATATTAAGAAGGAGGAGGAATGTGACGACATGGACTCTCATGGGTTAAAGTTTCTTAAAATCCAGCCAGACAGCATGATAGATTGTCTATAGACGGGGGAGAAGTCCCTCATTGTTTTTACAAGACCCTTGTTGACTCAATGTAATTGTGTTGGCCACTGAAAGCCAGACGTATTGTTCTCCAGACATTTCCAGTAACCATTGTATTGTAGTTGTGTATTGATAATGTAATAACATTTTAAAAAGGACATTCAGAAGTTAGCGTCAGTTCAAAGGCAGGCAACTAGACTACTACAAGGAATGGAAGGCCTCCAATATGATGAAGGTTGATGGATCCAGTCTAAGCTCTTTGGAGCTGACTAGA
Organism: Anomaloglossus baeobatrachus; assembly: GCF_048569485.1. Taxonomy (NCBI): domain Eukaryota; kingdom Metazoa; phylum Chordata; class Amphibia; order Anura; family Aromobatidae; genus Anomaloglossus; species Anomaloglossus baeobatrachus. The sequence goes on from NC_134357.1 coordinate 583,466,067, forward strand.
GGATCAGGATATCTTATGGCTTCAATCTAGGGACTCCGGATCTGGTTGGAGACCATATCCACAGCCTAGGGATTTCGACTCCGGCTGCCAGGATTGTAACATCATACCAGGACTACCTAAGGAGGACACTCAGGTTGGGACAGTTCAGTCACCTGTTACAGACTTTGCAGACCTCACACAGCTTCCTAAATCTGGCGTTATTCCTTTCTCGGTGGGTGCCCGCCGAAAGCGGGGTGCTGCTGGACTGGAGTAAGCGGCCCTGGAACCTCTGAGGCAAGGACATTCTAAATCCCTGGTGAGCCAGCGGAAGGGTGAGACTCTGTTGCCTGTTACATTTGTGTGTTTTGCTGGTTATGTGTTATGTGCCGTTAATTGTTTGGGGATCCAATAAAGTCTAATTATTGTGGTTCCCTCACCCTGTGTTGTCTGAGTAGTGTTACGCCCACGGTTAAGGAGGCTGGCGTTCAGTTGGGATGAGCCCTGAGCCACGCTGTCTTTCTAAAGGCGGCGGGTTTTAGTGGACGAGAGCACCCACTGAGCCCCGTGTCTCCACAGTGTCACTAAAACTTTTCCCATAAATTAAACAAATTCCCCCTTTTCACTTGCGGGCAGCGGACGGGTGCTCAGGCCCAGGTCCGGCTTCCCCTCGAGCCACCGCAATGATCCCGGATCCGAGCGTCTCGAGCAGCCCCCCTGCCGTGGTCTGTCCCCCCGACCGCAACATTACCTTCTCGCAGACGCATTTAACATGCGCCGCCAGAGGGGTGTCTTATTTCACGTTTTCTTGAATTACATTTTTTGGTCATCGCAACATTGCAATAAAATACAATAAGAGGTGATCAAAAAAAATCGCATCTACCCCAAAATTATATCAGTAAAAATGTCAACTCAGGGTGCAAAAGGTAAACCCTCACAGCTCCAAATCCCGAAAATTGAAAATGTTATGGTCTCGGAAAATAGCTACAACAGCAAAATGTATTATTTTTTTCCCACCACTGAAATAAAAAAAAACTATACATGTTTGGTATCGATATAAATCGGACTGATTGGGAGAAACACATTGTTGGGTCAGTTTTACTATATATTGAACATCATAAAAAAAAATGGTAAAATTGCCCTTTTTTTTATTGTCCAACGGCACTAGGCATTTTTTTTCCCTCGCTTTTCCATGCACCTAATCGTAATATAAACGATGTCATTCAAAGGTACAACTCGTGCAGCAAAAAAACAAGCTATGTAAACGGAAAAATTTAAAAAAAAAAGTTATGGCTCTTGGAAGAATGAGAGGAAAAATGGAAAATAGCCATGTCGTAAAGGGGTTAATGATCTACAAATTGTCACGCTAGGTACAGGGAAGTACCAAGCGAGCGGCAAAAGGGAAGGGAAACTCTGCGTCTAGGGAAAGGGGAGATGGTGACCCCTGACCAAACTTATCGCTGGCCCCTGGGGTCCCTCACCACCACCCTAGATAGGTTCCGCACCTATGCGCTGAGCCGGATACCTGACCCTAGGTAACCCTAACTGTCATGATTCCTCTGTGCAGTGCATCTCGCACACTATGAGATGCTGTGTTTATCTGGTACTGAGCTGTCGGTGGTCGAGTGACAGCGCAGGCTTCCATTCTGGTTCTGTGAGGTGCTGGGTGGCTCAGGTGCTCCATCTTCCCTGTAATTGTGCTGCTTCTTAACTGAGCAAGCTCTCCCAGAACCCTGACAGTCGTACATTCTGGTTTTGAGAGTTACTTGACTGCCCTCTGCCCGTTGTTGACGCAACCTCCTGGTATTTTGACTGTTACCTGACCACATCTTAATTTACTCCCTGTATCCATTACATGCCTTTGGATTTCTGACCCCAGATCGTGACCTAACTACGCCTCTGTTTACTCCTGAAATCTATTACGTGTCCTCCTGGTATCTGACCCTGGCTGATCTGACTACTCTTCCATTCGTGCTACCCGTAAGTAGTGACTAGCGTCACAGTGACCCTAAATAGGGAACCACCCGGATGAGGTTTTCGTCAACCCAACTAAACATTAGAGAAGACACGAGGAGAAAAAGCATGAACTACTTATCCACAGATGACTCAGGCAGAAGTTCAGTAAGATCCAGCAACTGCTTCATAAGTTAAAACATGGTTTTATTAAAAAAAAATAAAAAATTAAAACCTAGAAAAACCATGATAATAGTTAGGGGTAGACCAGATGTCTGTCTCCGCGTTTCAAACAGGTTAACTGTTCTTGGTCATGATTAAGAACAGTTAACCTGTTTGAAACGCGTAGACGGATGTCTGGTCTACCCCTAACTGCTATCATGGTTTTTCTATGTTTTTTAACAAATTTTTTGAATAAAGCCATGAAGCGGTTGCTGGATCTACCTCTGATTTGATTCACGTTTTCCCCTGGCTGCCGGTCCAGCATTCCGGGCACCGCACCCACATCTTGGAGTCTGGTGAGCTGTTGTTTCCTCATTTGTAGAAGTTCAGAAAGCTTCAGCAACGATGCCACAGATGAGAACAAGCCACTTGCTTGCAACCCGAGCTTGAATAAGCTTAATAGTATCACCAGCACCAATCCAAAGAAGATGGGGGTATTTAAGTACCAAGAGAATGCTGATGAACAGCAGCTGGGTGGAAGTCGAGCTCCTACTGGGTCCTAAAGGGAGAGAGATAAACAGCAGGAAAGCTACCTATACCAACGCAGGAACAATAGAATGTCAGGGAGCATTCTGCACAGCCAGACCTTCTATGGCCAGAAACCACGTGACTGTCTGTCACCTGTGATACAAATAATGTTGAACATTTTATAACATTGAGCTGGATTCTTCTGATCATCGTTGCAGGTGGCAGCGACGTTCATTCATTGCTATAGAGGCAACTAAGACAATTGCGGTGAGATGGCTTTTTTCCTTTTTCCAAATTAGACAACCAACATCTCCCCCCAAAATTAGGTTTGGCCTCATTCACATCCGATTTTATGTACTAGTGTCATTCGTTTTTTCATGGATACTACTTGTATGAATGACAGTCTTCGGGGCTCTGCTCCGCACATGTTGCACACACACAACTCTGCTTGACACACACACGGCTCTGCTCGGTACACGTGGTATGACACGCCCAGCCCCAGGGCCTTAGGTATCATAGTATCATAGTTTCTACGGTTGAAGGGAGACTCTAAGTCCATCTAGTTCAACCCGTAGCCTAACATGTTGATCCAGAGGAAGGCATAAAAAACCCAATGTGGCAAACAATTTCCAATGGGGAAAAAATTTCCTTCCTGACTCCACATCCGGCAATCAGACTAGTTCCCTGGATCAACACCCTGTCATAAAATCTAATATACATAACTCGTAATATTAAATTTTTCAAGAAAGGCGTCCAGGCTCTGCTTAAATGTTAGTAGTGAATCACTCATTACAACATCATGCGGCAGAGAGTTCCACAGTCTCACTGCTCGTACAGTAAAGAATCCTCGTCTGTGATTATGATTAAACCTTCTTTCCTCAAGACGTAGCGGATGCCCCCGTGTTCCAGTCGCAGGCCTAGGTGTAAAAAGATCTTTGGAAAGGTCTCTGTACTGTCCCCTCATATATTTATACATTGTGATTAGATCCCCCCTAAGCCTTCGTTTTTCCAAACTAAATAACCCCAAGTTTAATAACCTGTCTTGGTATTGCAGCCCACCCATTCCTCTAATAATCTTGGTGGTCTTCTCTGCACCCTCTCCAGTTCAGCTATGTCCTTCTTATATATCGGTGAGCAGAATTGTACACAGTATTATAAGTGCGGTCGCACTAGTGACTTGTACAGAGGTAGAACTATATTTTTTTCATGAACACTTATACCTCTTTTAATACATCCCATTATTTTATTAGCCCTGGCAGCAGCTGCCTGACACTGTCCACTAAAGTGAAGTTTACCATCCACCCATACACCCAAGTCTTTTTCTGTGTCTGTTTTACCCAGTGTTCTACAATTAAGTACATAATCATAAATGTTATTTCCTCTACCCAAGTGCATGACCTTACATTTATCTACATTAAACTTCAATTGCCACTTCTCAGCCCAATCCTCCAATTTACATAAATCTCCCTGTAATATAAAATTATCCTCCTCTGTATTGATTACCCTGCAGAGTTTAGTATCATCTGCAAATATTGAAATTCTACTCCGCATGCCCCTAACAAGGTCATTTATAAATATGTTGAAAAGAAGCGGGCCCAATACTGACCCCTGTGGTACCCCACTATGAACTGAGACCCAGTCCGAGTACGTACCATTAATAACCACCCTTTGTTTCCTATCACTGAGCCAGTTTTTAACCCAGTTACACATATTTTCCCCTATCCCCATTATTCTCATTTTATGGACCAACCTTTTGTGTGGCACCATATCAAAAGCTTTTGAAACGTCCACATACACAACATCCACTGCATTTCCCTGGTCCAGGCTTGAACTTACCTCTTCATAGAAGCTGATCAAATTAGTTTGACAGGATCGATCCCTCATAAACCCATGTTGATACTCTGTCATAAGGTTATTTTTCTTGAGATACTCCAGTATAGCATCTCTCAAGAAACCCTCAAGGATTTTACCAACCGTAGAGGTTAAACTTACCGGCCTATAATTTCCCGGCTCAGTTTTTGTCCCCTTTTTGAATATTGGCACCACATTTGCTATGCGCCAGTCCTGCGGTACCGACCCTGTTATTAAGGAATCTGAGAAGATTAAAAATAATGGTCTATCTATCACAGAACTCAATTCCTGTAGTACTCTGGGGTGTATGCCATCCGGGCCCGGAGATTTGTCAACCTTAGTGATTTCGAGGCGGCGGCGTACTTCCTGCTGGGTTAAGCAGGTAATATTCAAGGGTGAATTTATGGCATCACTGGTCATGTCATCTGCCATGGCATTTTCTTGTATAAAAACCGTAGAAAAAAAAGTCATTCAGCAGGTTGGCTTTACCCTCATCCCCTTCCACCATTTCACCAAGACTATTTTTAAGGGGGCCAACACTATCGCTTTTCAGTTTTTTACTGTTTATGTAGTTAAAGAATATTTTAGGATTATTTTTACTTTCTCTCGCAATGAGTCTCTCTGTCTCAAACTTAGCTAACTTAATTTGCTTTTTACATATTTTATTTAATTTTTTATAATTATATAATGCCTCATCACTACCTACCCTCTTTAATTCTTTTAAGGCTTTCTGTTTTTCTTTTATTGCTTCCCTTACAGCTCTATTTAGCCATAGGGGTTTCCTCCTATTTCTAGCATGTTTGTTCCCATAGGGTATATTTTCTGCACAAGCCCTATTCAGGATGCTCATAAAAGTCTCCCATTTGCTTTGTGTACTTTTATTACTTAGTACATCATCCCAGTTTATTGCACTAAGATCATCTCTCAACCGTTTAAAATTTGCTTTCCTGAAGTTTAGTGTCCTTGTAGCCCCTCTACTAGACATCTTACTAAAGAATACATGAAAACTTATTATTTTGTGATCACTATTCCCCAAGTAACCCCCAACTTGTATATTTGATATGCGGTCTGGCCTATTGGTTAGTACAAGGTCTAGTAGTGCTCCCCCTCTTGTGGGGTCCTGTACCATTTGTGAAAGGTAATTATCTTTCATTGTTATCAAAAATCTATTTCCTTTGCTGGAACTGCAAGTTTCTGTTCCCCAATTTATATCAGGATAGTTAAAGTCCCCCATAATAATTACCTCTCCGAGACTCGCTGCTTTATCAATTTGCTTTATGAGGAGATTCTCTACCTCTTCCATAATATTCGGCGTCTTATAACACACCCCTATCAGTATTTTATTATTCATTCTCCCCCCCCTATCTCCACCCATAGGGACTCTACAGTCTCAGTACCCTCACATATGTTGTCACGCAGGATGGGTTTTAAGGATGATTTTACATATAGACACACACCTCCCCCTCGCTTATTTGTACGGTCATTCCTGAATAGGCTATAACCCTGTAAATTAACAGCCCAGTCATAGCTCTCATCCAGCCATGTCTCTGATATCCCCACTATATCATAATTTTCTTCCAACAATATTAATTCTAATTCCTCCACCTTATTTGTGAGGCTTCGGGCATTAGTGTACATGCACGTTACATATGACTCTGTACCTGTATTCCTGCTTACTGTATTAACTGTCCTAACCCTTCCCCCTGTACCACCCCCAATTTCATTACTTGTGCCCTGGTCACTATCTGCACTACATTCCCCTTCTATAAAGTGAATACCCTCGCCCCCCATTCCTAGTTTAAACACTCCTCCAACCTTCTAGCCATTTTCTGCCCCAGCAGAGCTGCACCCTCCCCATTAAGATGCAGCCCATCCCTAGCATAGAATCTGTAGCCAACTGAAAAGTCGGCCCAATTCTCCAGGAACCCAAAACCCTCTTTCCTACACCAATTCCTGAGCCACCTGTTAACCTCCCTGATCTCTCTTTGCCTCTCTGGTGTGGCTCGTGGCACAGGTAGTATTTCCGAAAATACCACCTTTGAGGTCCATGCTTTAAGCTTACAACCTAATTCCCTGAAATCATCTTTAAGGACCTTCCACCTACCTCTAACTTTGTCATTTGTGCCAATGTGTACAATGACCGCTGGGTCCTCCCCAGCCCCTCCCAGTAATCTGTCAACCCGATCAGCGATGTGCCGAACTCGAGCGCCAGGAAGACAATACACTGTTCGGCGATCCCTGTCTTTGTGACAGATTGCCCTATCTGTCCCCCTAATAATTGAGTCCCCCACTACCAGTACCTGTCTTGCCTGCCCTGCACTCCTATTCCCCCCTTACTGGAGCAGACACTCCTCTGGCGTTCAGAGGTCATGCCTTGCTGCAGCAATGCTACCCCTGTAATGACATCCCCCTCATCTGCCAAGTTTGCAAACCTATTGGGGTGTGTCAGTTCAGGACTAGCCTTCCTAGCACTTTTCCCTTTACCCCCCTTTCTACCGTCCTGCCGCTCCCTACAACGATCCTCCTCCACATCTGACCCAGCAAGCTGCTGCTCAGTGAGCAGCACACTCCTTTCCATATTGCTAATGCATCTCAGAGTTGCCAGCTGCTCATTTAGATCCAGTATCTGGGCTTCCAAACGTGCAACTTGCTCACATCTCGAACAACAGTATGCACCCTCGAACGGCTTTTCAAGGACTGCATGCATGAGACAAGATGTACACTGGATCGCATTAGCAATAGTGGAGCACATTTTCTAATGGGGATAGCACTAAACAAATGTTAAGTAATTAAACAACTAAATACAAACAATTCTACTCACACTTACTTTTGCTCACACTTTGCAAACTCACGCTCACAATGAAGAAGACAGGCTAAAATTCGCGCTCCGCTAGGCGCGCGGTTTTCAGAAGTCTTCCTTCCGGCTGTAACGGCCAAAACCCGGTTCTCCTTGAGCTCGCGGTGACTCTTCACTTATCCCAGAAGGCACTGGGAATATGCAAATTATCCTCGCAAGACTCCTTCCCTGGCTTTACCAGGTGATACTCTGAACCGGGCCGGACTAGTAAGGGGATGTCAGCAGTGGCGGAGCCCGACTCCATGAACCTGGCGGTGTCTTTGAATAAAGGGGATGATGATTATATTTACAATGGAATAAAGTTCGTGATGCCACCTGTGGTTTTGCGGCTATGTGGACCGCGCTGCGCTGCGTGTTCCCCGGGGCAGGTGGTTATGGCGCAGCTGAGCTGATCTTGCTCCCCACAGCTGGAGTGGGACCCCGGGGCAACCGTTGGAAAGTCTATTTTGGGAACCCGGTGGACTTCAGGGTGCAGGGTTGCGATGCGGACAATAACGGACAAAGACAGCAGTTTCTTTACTTCTTTTACTCTGCAACAACCGGTTAAGTCCATGGAGACCGGTGCAGGTGATGGTAGCGATCCGGTTGGCCTGGAAGAAGTTGGGTGGGATCTCCCTGGCCAGGTGAGTATTGAGGCCTTTTCTCTACGCTTCTCTTCTCTTTTACAGGTCCCCGCTGCATTAGCCAAATGGAGGCCCTTCTTGCTGTGACCTGTGGTACTACTTTCACCCGTATGGCAGGCTGCGCGGGCCGTCACAGGTGCCGCTCTGCTAGCAGCGGCTCCGGTCCTTCGTGTGTGGCTGTACCTTCGGGTTGTTGTGGGGCCAGGAGACTTGCAGTCCTCCTGCCCTTCGGATTTGGTTACCAGTACCCCGGGCAATCACGGACTCCGATGTCCGGTCTTGTGCGTGTCCTTCTCAGGTGAATCTGTTCAGCTCCGCTCCCCAGAATCTTCCTCCTTCACCTTTCTGCAGACCTTGCTTTCTTGGGCTGAGCTATCCTAGCCCCAGACCCCAGCTCGCTTGTCCGCACTACTCCAGCTCCTCAGGCGAGCTCCTCTCTTCAACGGTCAGCTTCCGTCACTTCTCTAACTCCTCCCCCAGGTTAGGGCTTCTGGGAAACTCCCCAGAATACTAGGTTTAGAGCTCCCTCTGCTGGCCCGGAGTAGGAACTGTGTTGAATGTAGGTACTCCGTACATGTAGGCTCCAATCTGTACACCTCATACACACGCGGCTCCACTCCGTACACCTCGTACACACACGGCTCCGCTCCGTACACCTCGTACACACACGGCTCCGCTCCGTACACCTCGTACACACGCGGCTCCTCTCCGTACACCTCGTACACACGCGGCTCCTCTCCGTACACCTCGTACACACGCGGCTCCGCTCCGTACACCTCATACACACGCGGCTCCGCTCCGTACACCTCATACACACACGGCTCCGCTCCGTACACCTCGTACACACGCGGCTCCGCTCCGTACACCTCGTACACACGCGGCTCCTCTCCGTACACACATGGCTCCGCTCCGTACACCTCGTACACACGGCTCCGCTCCATACACCTCGTACACACACGGCTCCGCTCCGTACACCTCGTACACACACGACTCCGCTCCGTACACCTCGTACACACACACGGCTCTGCTCCGTACACCTCGTACACACGCGGCTCCGCTCCGTACACCTCGTACACACGCGGCTCCACTCCGTACACCTCGTACACACACGGCTCCACTCCGTCCACCTCGTACACACACGGCTCTGCTCCGTACACCTCGTACACACGCGGCTCTGCTCCGTACACCTCGTACACACGCGGCTCTGTTCCGTACACCTCGTACACACACGGCTCCGCTCCGTACACCTCGTACACACACGGCTCTGCTCCGTACACCTCGTACACACGCGGCTCCGCTCCGTACACCTCGTACACACGCGGCTCCACTCCGTACACCTCGTACACACACGGCTCTGCTCCGTACACCTCGTACACACGCGGCTCTGCTCCGTACACCTCGTACACACACGGCTCTGTTCCGTACACCTCGTACACACACGGCTCCGCTCCGTACACCTCGTACACACACGGCTCCGCTCCGTACACCTCGTACACACACGGCTCTGCTCCGTACACCTCGTACACACACGGCTCTGCTCCGTACACCTCGTACACACACGGCTCCGCTCCGTACACCTCGTACACACACGGCTCTGCTACATCCACACTGTAAACCCCTCCTGACCCCACACATAAACTTCCCCTCATCCAGCACCATGACAACCAGCACAGCAGAGTCCTGCATACACTGAGGAGCTGATCATGTGACCCCTGACTCCTCCCCTCCATGTGACATCATCACAGGTCCTGTAAGCACAGAGCAGCCATATATCTAGTGTGCGGCTCTGCAGGTGGAGGTAGGTGCAGGGTATTATATATCTAGTGTGCGGCTCTGCAGGTGGAGGTAGGTGCAGGGTATTATATATCTAGTGTGCGGCTCTGCAGGTGGAGGTAGGTGCAGGGTATTATATATCTAGTGTGCGGCTCTGCAGGTGGAGGTAGGTGCAGGGTATTATATATCTGTGTGCGGCTCTGCAGGTGGAGGTAGGTGCAGGGTATTATATATCTGTGTGCGGCTCTGCAGGTGGAGGTAGGTGCAGGGTATTATATATCTAGTGTGCGGCTCTGCAGGTGGAGGTAGGTGCAGGGTATTATATATCTAGTGTGAGGCTCTGCAGGTGGAGGTAGGTGCAGGTTATTATATATCTAGTGTGCGGCTCTGCAGGTGGAGGTAGGTGCAGGGTATTATATATCTAGTGTGCGGCTCTGCAGGTGGAGGTAGGTGCAGGGTATTATATATCTAGTGTGCGGCTCTGCAGGTGGAGGTAGGTGCAGGGTATTATATATCTGTGTGCGGCTCTGCAGGTGGAGGTAGGTGCAGGGTATTATATATCTAGTGTGCGGCTCTGCAGGTGGAGGTAGGTGCAGGGTATTATATATCTAGTGTGCGGCTCTGCAGGTGGAGGTAGGTGCAGGGTATTATATATCTAGTGTGCGGCTCTGCAGGTGGAGGTAGGTGCAGGGTATTATATATCTAGTGTGTGGCTCTGCAGGTGGAGGTAGGTGCAGGGTATTATATATCTGTGTGCGGCTCTGCAGGTGGAGGTAGGTGCAGGGTATTATATATCTAGTGTGCGGCTCTGCAGGTGGAGGTAGGTGCAGGGTATTATATATCTAGTGTGCGGCTCTGCAGGAGGAGGTAGGTGCAGGGTATTATATATCTAGTGTGCAGCTCTGCAGGTGGAGGTAGGTGCAGGGTATTATATATCTAGTGTGCGGCTCTGCAGGAGGAGGTAGGTGCAGGGGCTCTATTATTTGGGGGCTGGCGTTATTATTAACCCCTTCAGGTCTGGGCTAGTTTGCCATGGAGAGAATATCTAAGCTTTTTGTATTCATTTATCTTCCAGTCCTAAACATTTTGTAATTTGATGATTTTCGCTATTTTTCTTCCTTCATGCGAGGAATAGGCAGTATCGTGCTCGTTTCCGCGTGCACAGACCCGTCCGCCATCTGTGGAGCTCTGAGGCCCTTGTATATGAGGGGCCCCGCTGCGGTCGCACTTGTCTCCGGAGTCTGATTTCCTGCATGCTCTATATTCGCTCTTTCGGTGCCGTCGGTTGTTACTCATATCCATTGTTATTGTGTTTTCAGCCAATTATGTTGATAAAGTTATTGTAATGCTCACAGCCAGTAGAGGCAGCGGGTGGGATTAGTGGATCCACTGGGCCACAGGAGGATCATGGCCTTCCCCTTTAGAAGGGTCTTGACTGAGCCCCACTGGATGCCAGGTACCAACTCCAGGGCAGTGACCGGGACTGTGGCAGTTGACCCCCAGGGCAGGTGACGGACTCGGGAACAGACGGGTACAGGTGGGGTGACTGCGGCAAGCTGGACAGGCAGGTATGCACAGGAATGGTGGGCACGGCAGGGGTATACAGGTGTGGGAAGGCAGGTACTGGAGGCAGACACAGGGTTAACAGGACAGGAGTTCAGGACCTGACAACTAGCTAAGTCACAGACTGGAGGGAGAGAGACTAACTAATGGCATTGCACAGGCACCTCCCCTAATAGGAAGCAGCCTTAAATAGACAGTGCCTCTCAGCCATTGGCTGAGAGGTACTTCCTGGAAATGGAACGCCGGTCATTTAAGAGGAGGGTCAGTGTGCGCATGTACAGGGCCCAGGAGGGGAAGGAGGCATCAGAGCATGTGGATGGCAGCAGGAAAGGACACGACCTGGCCGTGGCGGTGTGTAAGTCGGCATCTCAGTAGAGACGCCGGCGCTACAGTTTGTTAAAATTCTTGAATCATGAACGGGAGCTAAACCTCTAACCAAGAAACAATGTGATGAGTGAGCACTACCATGCTCGGTACTCGTAACTAGTGATGAGCGGGCACTACCATGCTCGGGTGCTCGGTACTCGTAACTTGTGATGAGCGGACACTACCATGCTCAGTTCTCGTATCTAGTGATGAGTGGGCACTACCATGTTCGGATGCTCTGTACTCGTAACTAGTAATGAGCGGGCACTACCATGCTCGGGTGCTCAGTTCTCGTATCTAGTGTTGAGCGAGCACTACCATGTTCGAGTGCTCGGTACTTGTAACTAATGATGAGCGGGCACTACCATGCTCTGGTGCTCAGTACTGAGCACCAGAGCATGGTAGTGCCCGCTCATCACTAGTTACGAGTACTGAGCACCAGAGCATGGTAGTGCCCACTCATCACTAGTTACGAGTACTGAGCACCAGAGCATGGTAGTGCTCGCTCATCACTAGTTATGAGTACCGAGCATGGTAGTGCTTTCTCATCACTACCTGTAATATTTCTTCAGGACCTACCACTCTACACTCCAGTCATACTGTCGGATTACATTCAAAGGGAAAAAGTCACCAATGTGCATATTCCAATTGTCCCTCCAAATACTATTGAAAGAAACAGGGAATTGTGACTGCCCTCTCCCGAGCAGAGAGTTTCCAGTTTTGTTTTTGAAGGGGAGCCCATTCATAGTATTTTAAAGGAAAGCTCTCAGGTCTCCTACAACCCAGCAGCATTCACATCTGTATGACTAAATTTCCAGCCTTGTATAATGTTATACACTTACAGTGAAGGAAATAAGTATTGGATCCCTTGCTGATTTTGTAAGTTTGCCCTCTGGCAAAGACATGAACAGTCTATAATTTTAAGGGTAGGTTAATTTTAAAGCAGTGATTTAAACTACAAGAAGAAAGGATGGGAAGAAAAATGCCAGACCAAAACATGCTGCTAAAGGACATACTAAACAAGGATACTAGATGTAAAGAGGACAGGAGACTCAGAAGGTATCTACGAAAAGAAAGCAACAGAGCACAAACTAAATGTTTTTACATGTGCATAAAGCATGGGAAACAAACAAGGACAACTAGAGCTAGTAATACAGAAGGAGAATGATGGCGTCGTCAGCCTCACAGAAACCTGGTGGAGTGACAGCACGATTGGAACATACAGATGGAAGGATACAACTTATTCACAAAGAATAGAACTAACAAAAGAAGAGGTGGAGTTGCATTGTATGTGAAAAAAGAAAACATCACAGAAATTAAAGTTTCAGGGAATAAGAATCTACTAGAAAATATTTGGTTAAGGATTCATGGAGTAAACAAGGGGAAGGATATGATAATAGGTGTTTATTACAGACCACTGGCTCAGTCAGAGGATATGGGTGAGATGTTTTCACGCCAAATGGCCAGATTCTTAAATAAGCATGAAATAGTGATCATGGGGCATTTCAACTACCCGGACATTCATTGGGAAACCCTCACACGCTACGATATCGTTAATGTTTTACCGTCGGGGAACATGACAGCGTCATTAACGTTATCGGAGCGTGTGACACTTATGTGCAACCTAAAACTATCGCAAAAGTGGCAAAAATCGCTTGCCGTGGAGAGGTCGTCCTGAAACCAAAAATCGTTCACCTCTCATTAGCGATGTTGTTCCTGATTCCTGCAGCAGCACACATCGCTGTGTGTGACACCGCAGGAGCGAGGAACATCTCCTTACCTGCCTCCACCGGCAATGTGAAGGAAGAAGGTGGGCAGGATGTTTACGTCCCGCTCATCTCCGCCCCTCCGCTTCTATTGGACGGCTGCCGTGTGATGTCGCTGTGACGCCGCACGACCCGCCCCCTTAGAAAGGAGGTGGATCGCCAGCCATAGCGACGTCGCAGGGCAGGTAAGCCATGTGACGGGGAGCGCGATTTTGGGCGCGACCGGTAGCGATATGCCCGTGTCGCACAAACGATGGGGGCGGGTACGCACGATAGCGAAATCGTTACCGATATCGCTACCGTGTAAAGCCCCCTTAAGAGTAAAGGCTCCATCCAATTTTTATCCTCCCTTGCAGACAACTTCATCTCCCAGCTGGTAGAAGAAATTACAAGGGGAATGTCCATCTTGGACCTAGTACTAACAAACAACAAGGATATGGTTAAGGGACTAAGGGTAGCAGGGACACTGGGACTCAGCGATCATGCTATCCTTGAATTTTAGGTTGCAAGAGGGGGAACACCTGAAAAGACACAGACTTCAAGGCTTGACTTTAGCAGAGCGGACTTCAAGGGCCTAAAGGCAAAGATTGGTAGAATTGCATGGCACCTAATTCTTAAAGAAAAAGAAACCAGGATGGATGACCAAAAAATTACATCACCTGCTTAAAAAGAAAAAGGAAACATACAAGTGGAAGATGGGGGTTATACCTAGGGAAGAATACATGGCAGTTTGCAAACTCTGCAAGACAAGCGTCAAAGGAGCTAAGGCTGAACACGAATTGAGACTTGCAAAAGAAGGGAAGAGTAAGGTAAAAAGATTTTGGGTGTAAGTTAAAAGCAGAAGAAAAGGGAAGGAGACCATAGGAGTCCTGCAGAATCAAAAAGGTGAAACAGTCAACAAGGTGGAACAGCCGGTGGAGGTACTAACTTTGTATTTCGTATCTGTCTTCTCCCAAATAACTAATGCATGCATCAACAATAATCGTGATAGAAATGATGGTCAGAAGGTGTCCAAGTTGACAATAAGTAAAGAACTGATATTAGAAGACTTAGCCAAGTTATAGGAAACAAAGACCCCAGGTTCAGACTATTTACTACCTAGAGTCCTGAAGGAGATAGCTGAGGGAATAATAGCACCACTGCCATAATCTTCAATAAGTCATGGGAAACAGGAGAGGTCCCTCTATATTGGAAAAGAGTAAATGTAGTTCCTATCTAAAAAAAAAAGGGTTACAAGGAGGATCCGGGGAATTACAGGCCAGTAAGCCTGACCTCCATAGCAGAAAAAATCTTTGAGCGAATTGTCAAAGAACATTTACTTAGGTACAGTCAGGGCCAGAAATATTTGGACAGTGACACAAGTTTTGTTATTTTAGCTGTTTACAAAAACATGTTCAGAAATACAATTATATATATAATATGGGCTGAAAGTGCACACTCCCAGCTGCAATATGAGAGTTTTCACATCCAAATCGGAGAAAGGGTTTAGGAATCATAGCTCTGTAATTCATAGCCTCCTCTTTTTCAAGGGACCAAAAGTAATTGGACAAGGGACTCTAAGGGCTGCAATTAACTCTGAAGGCGTCTCCCTCGTTAACCTGTAATCAATGAGGTAGTTAAAAGGTCTGGGGTTGATTACAGGTGTGTGGTTTTGCATTTGGAAGCTGTTGCTGTGACCAGACAACATGCGGTCTAAGGAACTCTCAATTGAGGTGAAGCAGAACATCCTGAGGCTTAAAAAAAAAGAAAAAATCCATCAGAGAGATAGCAGACATGCTTGGAGTAGCAAAATCAACAGTCAGGTACATTCTGAGAAAAAAGGAATTGACTGGTGAGCTTGGGAACTCAAAAAGGCCTGGGCGTCCACGGATGACAACAGTGGTGGATGATCGCCGCATACTTTCTTTGGTGAAGAAGAACCCGTTCACAACATCAACTGAAGTCCAGAACACTCTCAGTGAAGTAGGTGTATCTGTCTCTAAGTCAACAGTAAAGAGAAGACTCCATGAAAGTAAATACAAAGGGTTCACATCTAGATGCAAACCATTCATCAATTCCAAAAATAGACAGGCCAGAGTTAAATTTGCTGAAAAACACCTCATGAAGCCAGCTCAGTTCTGGAAAAGTATTCTATGGACAGATGAGACAAAGATCAACCTGTACCAGAATGATGGGAAGAAAAAAGTTTGGAGAAGAAAGGGAACGGCACATGATCCAAGGCACACCACATCCTCTGTAAAACATGGTGGAGGCAACGTGATGGCATGGGCATGCATGGCTTTCAATGGCACTGGGTCACTTGTGTTTATTGATGACATAACAGCAGAGAAGAGTAGCTGGATGAATTCTGAAGTGTACCGGGATATACTTTCAGCCCAGATTCAGCCAAATGCCACAAAGTTGATCGGACGGCGCTTCATAGTACAGATGGACAATGACCCCAAGCATACAGCCAAAGCTACCCAGGAGTTCATGAGTGCAAAAAAGTGGAACATTCTGCAATGGCCAAGTCAATCACCAGATCTTAACCCAATTGAGCATGCATTTCACTTGCTCAAATCCAGACTTAAGACGGAAAGACCCACAAACAAGCAAGACCTGAAGGCTGCGGCTGTAAAGGCCTGGCAAAGCATTAAGAAGGAGGAAACCCAGCGTTTGGTGATGTCCATGGGTTCCAGACTTAAGGCAGTGATTGCCTCCAAAGGATTCACAACAAAATATTGAAAACAAAAATATTTTGTTTGGGTTTGGTTTATTTGTACAATTACTTTTGACCTCCTAAAATGTGGAGTGTTTGTAAAGAAATGTGTACAATTCCTACAATTTCTATCAGATATTTTTGTTTAAACCTTCAAATTAAACGTTACAATCTGCACTTGAATTCTGTTGTAGAGGTTTCATTTCAAATCCAATGTGGTGGCATGCAGAGCCCAACTCGCGAAAATTGTGTCACTGTCCAAATATTTCTGGACCTAACTGTACCTGGATGGGAAGGCATTAATCAACCAGAGCCAGCTCGGCTATATAACCATTAAATCTTGTCAGACCAACCTGATTTCCTTCTATAACAAAGTCACTGAATGGTTGGACCAGGGGAATGCTGTGGATATAGTATACCTGGACTTCAGTAAGGCATTCGATAAAGTATCTCATAACATCCTCATTGAAAAAATGATCAAGTACGGAATCGACAAAAACTCAGATGGATTCACAACTGGCTTAATGATCGGGCGCAATGAGTAATACTAAATGGCTACACATCTAACTTGAGAATAATCAAAAGCGGGGGGAGCAAGGCTCTGTCATGGGCCCAGTGCTGTGTAATATCCACAAGGCTCTGTCCCGGGGCTAGTGATGTTTAATATCTTTATAAATGATCTGGATTTCGGAATTATTGGGAAACTCATAAAATTTGCAGATGATGCTAAGATAGGAGGAGTAGCCAACACTAGAGAGGAAAGCGAGAGTATTCAAAAGGATCTAGACACACTCGAACAATGGGCCAAGGAGAACATAATGGTTTTTACCAGGGACCAATGCAAAGTCCTACATCTGGGTAAAGGAAATGTAAAAAGCATATACATATATAGTATGGGAGGAATAGAACTAGGGGAAAAGGACTTGGGCATAATAGTGGATCCCAGATTCAACATGAGCCAACAGTGCGGAGCTGCAGCTAAAAAGCCAACAAAATTCTGGGATGTATCAAGACAAGCATTGAATATAGATCAAGAGAGGTAATTATTCCCTACCTGGAATACTGTGTACAGTTCTGGGCTCCCCAACTCAAGAGAGACATCGATATATTGGAGCAAGTCCAGAGAGAGCAACCAAGGTGGTAGAAGGTCTGCAAACCATGTCATATGAAGAACGGCTAAGAGAAGGCTGAGAGGAGACTTAATAGTGGTCTACAAATATCTGAAAGGTAGTCACAGTGCAGAGGGAACTACCCTATTCTCATTAGCACAAGGAAATACAAGAAGCAGTGGGATGAAAATAAAAGGGAAGAGACTCAGATTAGACATTAGGAAAAACTTTCTGACAGTGAGGGCAATCAGAGAGTGGAACCAGCGACCATTGGAGGTGGTGAGCTCTCCATCAATAGAAATCTGCAAGCGGAAACTGAATAAACATATAGCTGGTATGATTTAGGAAAACCTGCAGGGGGTTGGATCCGATGGCCATTAAGGTCCCTTACAAATCTACTATTCTATGATAACAGTGAGAGAGCGAATATCTAACATAAAATCCAGAAAATCACATTGTATAAATTACCGTATTTTTCGCTTTATAAGACGCACCTGATTATAAGACGCACCCCCAAATTTGGTGAAGGAAAAGAGAATTATTTTTTTTTTAATGTTAAATGGGGTCCATCTTATAATGCCAGTGTCCGTCTAACAAATCATATAGGCTATATGTCCCTCATAGCCCCCCATCCTAAAATTAGCCCCCCTTAATCTGGATATTGCCCCCTTATATTGAATATAGCCCCCTTGTGCTGGGACACATCCCCCTATGCTGCCCATGGGCCCTATAGATGGCACACCTCCCCTGTGTTTGATATGGCCCTCATACTGCTGCCCATGGCCACTATAGATGGCACATCTCCCCTGTGTTAGATATGGCCCCCATACTGCTGCCCATGGCCACTATAGATGGCACATCTCCCCTGTGTTAGATATGCTCTCCATACTGCTGCCCATAATAAAATAAAACACTCTTTCCTTACCTTCTCAGTGCTGTCCCTCCTCGTGTCTCTCTCCTTGCAGTTGAGCTCCGGCTTCCTCCACTTCCTGGTTCTTGCTGCCGGTCATGTGATCAGCACAGCAGAGTGATATCATCCCTGCGTACCTGATCACAGACAGCAGCAGCAGGAGACCGGGAGATCAGCGATGGAGATAAGTAAAGCTTTTTTTATTTTACTATGGGCAGCAGTATGGGGGCCATATCTAACACAGGGGGGATCATGTGCAATCAAAGGAGGGCGCAGGCAGATATAATATGCCCCGCTGCCCCAGCCCATTAGCGCGATGCGGTTTCAGCACCACGCTGGTGGACAGCAGCAGAGCATATTATATGAGCGGGAGCAGGAGATCAAAGGCTCCCTCCCGCAGCTTCACCAGCTCCCAGCACCGCTCCAGAGGGGACTCTGCAGTGTGTGTGTGTGTGTGTGTGTGTGTATATATATATATATATATATATATATATACCACCCCTTCCCCCGTATATTCGGTTTATAAGACGCACCCCCTACGTTCCCCCAAAATTTGGGGGAACAAAAGTGCGTCTTATAAAGCGAAAAATACGGTATGTAAATTTATTTGCATTTTGCAGATAAATAAGTATTTGATCCCCTACCAACCATTAAGAGTTCTGGCTCCTACATACTAGTTAGACTCTCCTAATCACCTCATTACCTGCATTACAGACAGCTGTCTTACATTGTCACCTGTATAACAGACTCCTGTTCACAGACTTCATTAATCAGTCACACTTAACCTCTACAACATGGAGAAGACCAAAGAGCTTTCTAAGGATGTCAGGGACAAGATCATAGTCATGCACAAGGCTGGAATGGGCTCCAAAACCATAAGTAAGACGCTGGGTGAGAAGGAAACAACTGTTAGTGCAATAGTAAGAAAATTGAAGAAATACAAAATGAGTGTCAATCACTATCGATCTCTGGCACCATGCAAAATCTCACCTTGTGGGGTATCCAGGATCATGAGGAAAGTGCGAGATCAGCCTAAAACTACATGGCGGGGGGGGGGGACTTGTGAATGATCTCAAGGCAGCTGGGACCACGGTCACCAAGAAAACCATTGGTAACACATTACGCTTTAATAGATTAAATTCCTTCAGTGCCTGCAAAATCCCACTGCTCAAGAAGGCTCGTGTGCAGGTCATCTAAAGTTTAACAATGAACACCTGGATGATTCTGAGAGTGATTGGGAGAAGGTGCTGTGGTCAAATAAGACAAAAGTTGAGCTCTTTGGCATGAACTCAACTTGCTGTGTTTGGAGGAAGAGAAATGCTGCCTATGATCCAAAGAACACCATCCCCACTCTCCAGAATGTAGGTGGAAACATTATGTTTTGGGGGTGTTTCCCTGCTAAGGGCACAGGACTACTTCACCGCATCAATGGGACAATGGATGGAGACATGTACTTTAAAATCCCGTTTGACAACTTCCTTACTTCCTCCAGGACATTAAAAATGGGTCGTGGCTAGGACTTCCAGTACGACAATGACCCAAAACATACAGATAAGTCAACAAATGAGTAGCTTAAAAAGAAGCACATTAAGGTCATGGAGTGGCCTAGCCAGTCTCCAGACCTTGATCGCATAGAAAACATATGGAGCAGTTGAAGCTCCGAGTTGCCAAGTCACAGCCTCAAAATCTTAATGATTTAGAGATGAGCTGCAAAGAGGAGTGGAACAAAATTCCTCCTGACATGTGCGCAAACCTCATCATCAACTACAAAAATGCCTGACTGCTGCGCTGCCAATAAGGGTTTTGCCACCAAGTATTAAGTCTTGTTTGACAGAGGAACCAAATACTTATGTTTCTCTGCAAATTGCAAATACATTTATATAATTTATACAATGTGATTTTCTGGATTTGATTTTGCATATTCTATCTCTCACTGTTTAAAATTAACCTACCCTTACAATTATAGACTGTCCATGTCTTTGTCAGTGGGCAGCCTTACAAAATCAGCAAGGGATCAACTATTACTGTAAGTCAATGTTTTAAAAAAAAAAAAGTATTTTTAAGCTCCACTTTTCCTTTACTAATTAGGGCTTTGAGTAGTGGATTGGTCATTAGTGTCCCGGATTATTCGCCCTTATTTCCATGTCATCACACCCCTGTGGACGTGATAACATAATTTCTACGAGCAAGCATTATCACTAGCTCCTGGAAATCTTAACACTGCCCATGACGGCAGAGTCAGTGCGCCACTGAAGCCAGGTGTACGTGTCCCGGCTTCAGAGAGGCGAATTGCGCATGACTGGAAAGGTAGCGTCTACACTTCCGAAAAAAACTACCATAAGTTCATTTTATACATTTTGATCATTTAAATGCAAGGTTTATGAATATACTATGAAGGTTATCAGTCGTCTTACCAGGTATGAAGTCTGACTGGTCCGCATGTATAATTTCAGGAAGAACTTTACTGATCCTAGTTACAAAAATTTTGGCTGAAATCTTAATATCATTATTTAGAAGTGAAATGTATCTATAAAACCCACATTCAGTAGGGTCTTTGACAGGCTAGGTATCAAGACTATCAGGGCTTCCCATAAAGAATACAGCAACAGTCAGGTTTATAGGATAAAGTTGTAGAGATTAAACAATTTGTGGGCAAAAAAAAAATCTACATTTT
This sequence comes from Anomaloglossus baeobatrachus, assembly GCF_048569485.1. Classification (NCBI taxonomy): domain Eukaryota; kingdom Metazoa; phylum Chordata; class Amphibia; order Anura; family Aromobatidae; genus Anomaloglossus; species Anomaloglossus baeobatrachus. Next base: position 583,486,876 of record NC_134357.1, read on the forward strand.
GCCTTTACCAATCGATAGGAAAACACTTGAATATTCCAGTTTTTAATATTGATTGAGTCATCTTTCGGCACATCAAAGAAATGACAACAGTTGTCCTCGATAACCTTCAGGGTATAGCATGACGTAGTTAAGTTGTTTGGACAGCAATTCATTAACCTCCGTAAATTTTTGTTGCTTTCTTTGCACTTCTTAAGAGAAATTGGGAAAAATTTGAACCTATTGGCCATCAACTTTTAGAGGATCTTGGCATCTATTCAGCTCCAGAGTCTTCTCCTGGTCTTGATAGTTACGTGGAGGAGCACCTAAGTGATAGAATTCCTTCTGAACTCCATGTGCCCAGAAGAGAGGAGAGGATCAGTGTGGGGATACGGGGCTCAGTGGGTGCTCTCGTCCACTAAAACCCGCCGCCTTTAGAAAGACAGCGTGGCTCAGGGCTCATCCCAACTGAACGCCGGCCTCCTTAACCGTGGGCGTAACACTACTCTGACAACACAGGGTGAGGGAACCACAATAATAAGACTTTATTGGATCCCCAAACAATTAACGGCACATAACCAGCAAAACACACAAATGTAACAGGCAACAGTGTCTCACCCTTCCGCTGGCTCACCAGGGATTTAGAATGTCCATGCCTCACAGGTTCCAGGGCTACTCACTCCAATCCAGCAGCACCCCGCTTTTGGCGGGCACCCACCGTGACTGGAATAACGCCAGATTTAGGAAGCTGTGTGAGGTCTGCAAAGTCTGTAGCCAGGTGACCGGATTGTCCCAACCTGAGTGTCCTCCTTAGGTAGTCCTGGTATGATGATCTAATCCTGGCAGCCGGGGTCGAAATCCCTAGGCTGTGGATATGGTCTCCAACCGGAACCGGAGCCCCTAGATTGAAGCCATAAGATATCCTGATCCTCTAGTCAGCTCCAAAGAGCTTAGACTGGACCCATCAGCATCCATCAACCTTCATCAACCCTGGTGGCTTAAAGAAGTCCCTTTTATAGCCATAACCTTCCCTTAGGATACACTGCGTCCTCATCGATTGGTTGGACAAGATTGCTTCTCCCATTGGATAAATTTCAAGCTGCATGGACAATGTTCATTTAAATGATGTGCATAGAAAGACTCAGTATATCTACATGGAGTCGGCAAGTCACCGACTAGACAATGGCTACTAAGGTAATTACATTATCAATACACAACTACAATACAATGATTACTGGAAAAGTCTGGAGAGCAATAGCTAAGCAAACATGACTTAGCACACATAAGAACAATAGGCTGGCTGAATGTTAAGAAACTTTAACCCATGAGAGTCCATGTCGTCACAATCAGCTCTATAAATTCAGAGGAAAGCATCCAAGAACACATATGGATCCTTGCATTCAATGCCTTCAAGAAGCTCAGTTTGAAGTTAGATCATTACTCGTGGTTTTCAAGGTCCTCCATCTTATTCTTTTGATTAGCTAAAGCAGATTTTAAAACCTTAATCCATGCCCTGATTTGTGTGACAACATCCTTAAGATCGGAGACTCATTGTCACGCACTGGGGAAGGTCCGGCGTGCAGGTGAGACATACAACAAACAAGGGGTACACCAGGTATACTTTAACAACGGTGGGCCCTGGTGCTAGTGATGGGGAAGATGAGACACCTCCTGCACTCACCTGCAGCTGCATCCTGCACTCTTAGCCAGTCCCTATATGGTTCCTCACCTGTTGCCAAGCAGTATACCTGAAGCCCTGAGAGACCCTGTAATAAAACCTGGCTAGTGAGCGGGCAGGTAAGGATCACTAGTCCCACTGCTGCACTAATACAATATCAAGGGAAGGTACAACAGACAGAGGAAACCACAAAATGATCAAGCCCAGCTACACAAATGCAGTCAGACACTGCTTCACTACAACAAGGCTCCAGCAACTTCTTCCACCTCAAGGCCAAGCTACAGAATGGATTCAGAATAACCAGCGCCCTCTACAGGGAGGTGTGACCATATGTAGGTGAAGAAAGTGGTCACCAACCGGAAACACCTGAGGCCAGGAGTCAGAAGCTGCTGGAAAGCAAAACTGACATTAACCCTTTCAACACTAAAGGAAAGGGAATACATTTAATGTGAGGAGCTCAGATGGCAAAGACTCTGGCCCAGATCCTGTCACAAGTCTCTAGTAACAGAGATGAACATGACACTCATTTCTCCTCGCCTAACATCCTCTCTCTTAGGTTCTGGACATCTGCATGCAGGAGATCAAAGTCGAGTTTGAAAGAATATTTTTTTTTTTTTGATGAGTATTCCGTTATGGCTTTCAGGATGTCCAATATGGTACGGTTTTCTTCTAGTAGAGCTACTGCAGTACCAGGATCGTAGGATTCTCTCGCTCACAGAGCCTGATTATAGAAATTGGTCCAGGTTACTAGCAATTTAGTGGAGCTATTTCAAGACCACGATCAGAGACTGATGGGCCAGTAAAGAATGAATTCTTTTGGTGAGTAATTAGCGACATTCAGTTAAAGTTTTGAGGATGTCCAATGTAATATGGTTTTCCTCAGGCAGAGCTGCTGAAGTACCAGGAACAGAAAATTAGGTTACAATGGGAAAATTATTCCAACTAGATATTTTGCTTTGTGTGAGGCATGACATACAAAACTAGACAAAGCCATGTATAATGCGCAGAACTGATATTTACCTCTTGTATTATCCCCAGTAGCTTTACATCAGCTTCTCTCCTTTCCAGTTAGGTCTTTACAATATTGGATCCTCTCATTGGAGACCTTCAATATAAGAGAATTCTCGTGATTGCCCCGTGAAGGATGGATATGGACAGGGACAAGGTGGCGGAGAGGATATTACACCTCACCCTAGAGATCCTCTTCCGGCTTACTGGACAGGTGAGAGATTCTGATGACGTCACATTACATCATTCTTATCTATGGGAATAACAGATGGACAGAACTGGAGAGGTGAGGACTCTGGAAATGTCTGGAGTGAGATTTATTACTGTGTCTCTCCATAACCAGGATTACACAGTAGTGAAGAAGACCTCTAGTGAGCGCTGTCAGGCCCCTGTGTCTGAGGGATGGGGAAGACCCCTGAGCCCAATCACGGGGCCTCCACCTCAACCCCCGATACATGAGGACATCAATGACCAGAAGATCCTTGAACTCACCTACAAGATGATTGAGCTGCTGACTGGAGAGGTGACACTGCTGGGAATGCTGGGACATTATACAGTAACGCTATGAAGGGATCGGGGGTGACGGTATCATTGTATGTGTCAGGTTCCTATAAGGTGTCAGGACGTCACCGTCTATTTCTCCATGGAGGAGTGGGAGTATTTAGAAGGACACAAAGATCTGTACAAGGACGTCATGATGGAGGTTCCCCAGCCCCTCACATCACCAGGTAATAGACAGGACTAAATACACACGGCCTATAATTATCTGTATGTAAGGAATGAATTCAGTCCCTGTATGTGTCTCCTCCAGTTCTATCCAGTAAGAGGACAACACCAGAGAGATGTCCCCGTCCTCTTCTCCCACAGGACTGTAACCAAGATCCCGATGTTCCTCAGGATCATCAGGTAGATGGAGAGAAGGTGCCATGAAATCTCCCTATGATGTGTAGACGGCTGTGAAGCTCTTGTGCTCAGTCTTGTTTTATCCTCCAGTATTATATGCTTTATACTTGAGTAATGAGAGCGGTGGAGATGGCAGGATTAGAGCTGATCATAGATGGGACTTCTCCATCTGTCTGCGACTTTCACAATATTTGTTTCAGGAGGAAGATCTGCCCCATATTAATACTACAGAGACATATGTGAGGGGAGATGAGCGGAGTAAAGAGGAGATTCCTACAGATGACCGCCCAGGTGAGTAGTGACCACTAAATGTGGAGACGTCTCTGTGTGATAACAAAATAGAGAACTTTAAAATCTTATACTCCCCCCCCCCCCCCCAAGAAAAAAAACAACAAAAAAAGTTTTTTTGAAAAGGGCCATTTTGTTTGGCTTTACATCTTGACTCATTCCATATTTATATGAGAACCTTTTCCCGTCATCCATGAAATAGGGCAGAGCACTATCACTATATAGGAAGCATAAAGCAAAAAATTGAGGCAACTCCTACTTCCACCTCCAGTGGTCTTCCTGCACTTTGGACAGATAAGCTTGAAACACGTTGCTTGTACAACCACGGTCCACCCTTAGAGAAGTTCTGAACCGGCCGCTAGTAGGGATTGCAGTGAGTGTATTGGCCCTTGAGTTGTTAAAATTTACTTTGAACAGTCTAGAGATTTTGCCTCCAGTACTTCATGTCTTCCGTCTGGTGTTCGAAATGCTGCCTTGTGTTTGAAGGGTGTTCAGACTGTTGACTTATTTTTGGTGTTCTGCCTGCTGTCTTTCCCTCCTATCATGGCTTGGTGTAGATTTTTTTTTTGCATTGTTGCTTGGCTTGGTTTAGTCTTTTGCCCCATGGCTTGGTTTAGCTTTAGACCTTTTAGCTTGGGTTGGCTTTTAGACTGATTGCTTGATATAGTCTTTGGTAATATGGCTTGGTTTAGTTTAGCCTGTTACCTTGTGGCTTTCTATGGCCAGCTGTCTCATGGCTTTTGGTGGCTGACTGTTTCTTGATGTGGTTTAATAATGAAGAAGTTTTTGTGATAGTAGTAACGGAGTGACTGGGAATCGGGACTCCTAAGCTGACCCTCAAGCTAGGGGAGCCCCTAACTGTCCCTCATCCCAGAGGTACACCTGATGGTGGTGAGTTCTGAATCCCCAGCGTAACCCTAACTTCTGAGAGGCTTTGATTTATACCCTGTGATTGGAGTGATAAATAGACAGACAGGAACTAAAACGCACACTCACAGCAGGCAATCATGAAGGTTAAGACAATATGTACACGGGGCAAGGGGGGGATATGAAGAAAAGGAAGGAAATACACAACAACAAGGGTACTTCCACAACACACCAAGATAGCATACAGCAGTGTTCCAGCAGCTGAATGACCATGCACCAAAACCAGTATCCCTTTTGCTATAGAAACAAAAGACCAATTCAGCTCACCAGTGTAGATAGGATATCTGAGAAGGTGCGATGCATGGAAAAATATCAGGCCGGTGAACAGAAGCAATCCAGATTAGCAGAAGACCAGCATCCGCAGATAGTATATTAAAACCTTTGCTTTATTCTTCAAAAAGTTAAAACACAGACACTGTACGGTCTACGCGCTTCGAACAAAAAATGTTCTTAATCATGATTAGTCAAGAATAAAGCAAAGGTTTTAATATACTATCCGCGGATGCTGGTCTTCTTCTAATCTGGATTCCTTTTTTATATGCGATATGGAGGAGCATGACCCACCATCTTTTAAAAGGGTGAGGAACCTGTGATAGGTCTTCCATAACCTGTGACCCCAGCAGCAACTCACAGGCCAGCAGGAATTAACTCCTGCCAGACCATTCATCAGCGAGCACAAAACTGGTCGATGCCCGGCTCTTACTAAGCAACCTAGAGGCACCAGGTGGCGTGTCAGACTCTGCAGTGTGAACAGAGTCCGAAGTCACCATGACACCTGGTGCGTATAGAGATGCACACCGCATGACAGGTAATAGGCAGGACTAAATACACACGGCCTATAATTATCTGTATGTAAGGAATGATTTCAGTCGCTGTATGTGTCTCCTCCAGTTCTATCCAGTAAGAGGACAACACCAGAGAGATGTCCCCGTCCTCTTCTCCCTCAGGACTGTAAACAAGAAGATCCCGATGTTCCTCAGGATAATCAGGTAGATGGAGAGAAGGTGCCATGAAATCTCCCTATGATGTGTAGACGGCTGTGAAGGTCTTGTGCTCAGCCTTGTTTTATCCTCCAGTATTATATGTGTTATACTTGTGTAATGAGAGCGGTGGAGATGGCAGGATTAGAGCTGATCATAGATGGGACTTCTCCATCTGTCTGTGACTTTTACAATATTTGTTTCAGGCTGAAGATCTGACCCAAATTAATATTATAGAGACATATGTGAAGGACGAAGAGCTGTTTAAAGAAGAGATTCCTACATACGACTACTCAGGTGAGTAGTGACCACAAATTGTGGAGAAATCTGAGATTCTTTCCATTCGCTTTGTGGTCTGTTGTTGTTTTTTTTTTACTTTACATTTTCATTTCACCATGACAATTGCTCATATCACCATTCTATTTGGCTTTAAATCTTGACTCATTTCATATTTGTATGTGAACTTTTTCCCGACACCCAGAAAAGAGCACTCCGCATACTTTAAAGCAAAAAATAGAGGCAACTTCCACCTCCAGTGGTCTTCCTGCCCTTTGGACAGATAAGTATGAAACACGTGGCTTGTACAACCATGGTCCACCCTTATAGAAGTTCTGAAGCAGCCACTAGTTGGGATTGCAGTCAGTGGCCCTTGAGAGTTGTTAAGATTTGCTTGGAGCAGTCTAGATATTTTGCCTCCAGTATTTAATGTCTTCGGTCTGGTGTTTGACCTGCTGCCTTGCGTTTGAAGGGTGTGCATCCTGTTGATTCATTTTTGGTGTTCTGCCAACCTGGCTTTCCCTCATGTCATGGCTTCGTGTAGATTTTTTTTCCTTGTTGCTTGGCTTGGTTTAGTCTATTGCCTCATAGTTTGGTTTAGCTTTTGGTTTAGCTTTAGACCTTTGGTAGACAACCTATGTCTAAGTCAATCCTTCCTGAAGGAGATGTACAGCAGACACCGTTATGCCAGATTTCATGAAACCATTCCAAGCCCAGTGATTCACCAACCTGTAGTTGAAACCATCACGGACCATGGTAATCATCCTAGTTTGGAGCAGTAAGATAGGCATGCGTGCATTATAGAGGTTGTCTGGTCTTAGGCTACAAGTCTGCAGTCACGCACACGCTGTGAGACTTTGTTGGTTCAATTTGCATACTTGTGGTCACGTGCACAGTCTTGCTCAATGTAAATTTGTTGAGCAAGGCTTGACATGTCTAGTCAGAATGTGGCCAGAAGTATGAAAATCATTACTACCCTCTTCTGGCAGCAGTAGAGAGTCCACAAATTGCGTGTGATGTGAGGTCTTATAAGTCTTTAGTCATGCCAGAACGTACAGATGCTCAGTGTGCGGATCAACACATAGGTAACAACGGGAATGCTATAGAAGACACTGGCAACGAAAACCAAGGGAAAAATTATGAACATATACCCTGCTGTAACTAAATAAAAGCATAGTGGATATAAACGTAGGGTACTTAGTAAACACTGTTTTTGATCAAAAAAAGCATAAAGCTATCCCACCAATGCCAAGGTGTACCCAGTTGGGATAGTACCTACACTCGCTAATATTAAAATGTTACCATGGGTCTAAAATAGGCCTCAATGTGAATAAGGGCTGAAAGTGACCGGGTCCCAACAGGACACACAGCCATGGGATGCATAGAATGAAATGCCCAGCTCACTGAGAGAGAGGGCCACTCCCTATTTGTACTAAATATAATAGACTACACAAAAATAAAAAAGTGAGCTGGAGGAAGAGATGGTATACATGGAGCTTGTAAGCTCATGTTCACACTGGCCATAAGACAACGAAAAACCAAGGGAAAAATTATGAACATATACCCTGCTGTAACTAAAGAAAAGCATAGTGCATATAAACATAGGGTACTTAGTAATCACTGTCTTTGTCAAGCATGACAAAGACCATAAGGTTGAAACGTTTTGCTCTTCTGTTCAAAGGACGCTGTCATCCTTCATTTTCTGCGGTATGTGCCATCAAGTGATCCCTTGATATTGGACGTGCGTCTTACTTCTGCTATATTGTGCGGTATGCATGAGCGGCCACTGACTGGAGGTGCTCCAGTTTTTTGCTTTTTGTAAGTCCAACCTCAACATCAGAGGCTCTGGTGAAGACTGGGTAGGCACTTAGTTACACCACTCTTAGGGTAATCCAGGTTCCGGTAACGGTGGATGGGCAGTCTTTTTCCATTTTTGGGGGAGGGTGTACACTACATCTGATATCTGTCTTGATACCCCCAGTGCGAGTCATTAAAACATTGCAACCGGCTTGCACTGGGCTGAGCTCCGAGCGCAACCGAGCCCAGCAATGCTCGTGAGAGTGGTTTGCACCCAAACCTGTACAATGTTTGTTTTTTTTTCAATAAAAAATTCTATGTTCGGTACGAACACTGAACTTTACTTTTCAGGTTCACTCATCTCTAAATCTGTCCCCATAGATATGAAATCTAAACTGCTGGCATCATGTTATAGAGTAGGGGGAGCTGTGCAGATTGATAAATAGGTTTATGTGAAAAGATTCAGTGTAACCTGTGTTTTCCTCATTTAAAGCTCTGCTTATTCTGGGATCCTTGGTCCGATAGGCATTTATAACAGTGATTGACAGCTATCTTTCCATAAGTTATCAATCACTGATAAGACCACCCACTGAACTGAAAATCCCAGAAAAAGCAGGAGTCTAAATGATGAAAACACAAGTTACACTGAAGCTTTTCTGAAAAAAAAATCCAAAATAACTATATATCATATCTACTTGGCTCCCTATGTTCTGTAACAGGGTGCATGCAGATTGGACTGCATTTTCATGGTGACAGGTTCCCTTTAAATTGTAATATATCACAGCTGTCTTTTGTCAGTTGACTTGCAATTCTTATACAAAACCTTAATATTTTATTTTTATTTTTTATTTTTTATTTTTATTTTTTTAAAAAATTGTAAAATTTCAAAGCAATATAATTTGAAAATAATAAAATCGAATTTATCTTTAGCAGATGACTATGCTTGGAGCCAAGAAGGACATCAAATATTTTCAGATTTTAAACCAAGTGACCATGGATTCACACATGACACATATGAAGAGCCAGCCATTAACCCGTATGAAAATTCAGCCTCTCACAGCAAAGATCTATCATGTGATCCTTTTCAAATGGTCCCATCTTCATCACAGATTGTGAACCAACATCAGCAAATTCACACAGCGGATAAGAAATATTCATGTCCAGAATGTGGGAAATGTTTCAAGCGTAAAGCAAATCTTGTTGAGCATCAAAGAATTCACACAGGGGAGAAGCCTTTTTCATGTTCAGTATGTGGGAAATGTTTTAGCCAAAAATCAGTTCTTTTTAGACATCACAAACTGCACACAGGTGAGAAACCATTTTCATGTTCATACTGTGTTAAATCTTTTAAAGAGAAGGCAGTTTTAGTGGCACATCAAAGAAGTCACACAGGGGAGAAGCCATTTTCATGTTCAGTATGTGGAAAGTGTTTTTGCCAGAAATCAGTTCTTTTTAGACATCACAGACTACACAGAGATGAGAAACCATTTTCATGTTCAGAATGTGGTAAATCTTTTAAAGAGAAGGGAGTTTTAGTGAAACATCAAAGAAGTCACACAGGGGAGAAGCCATTTTCATGTGCAGAATGTGGGAAATGTTTTAACCAGAAATCACATGTTGTTACACATCAGAGAGTTCACACAGGATAGAAGCCATTTTCATGTTCAGAATGTAAGAAATGTTTTATCCAGAAATCACTTGTTGTTATAAATCAGAGAGTTCACACAGAAGAGAAGCCATTTTCATGTTCTAAATGTTAAAAGATTGTAAGTAACTTTAAAAAAATTAAAAAAAAAAAAAGAATAGTGCTAATCCAGTCTTTTATTCGTTCTAAAACCATGTTTTGTTTTGTACATGTCTATACTACACTACTCTGTACTGAGCAATTTACTAGAAAGTTGAAAGTGCTGAATTAAACACAAAAGTCAAAAACTTTTGTTTGTTTGTTTTTTTAAAAAAAATATATAATTTAAATTTAATTTTAAAAAAAAAAGTAAAATAAAATTAGGTTTATTTTTAGCAGATAACTATTCTTGGAGCCCAGAAGGAAATCAAATATCTTCAGATTTCAAGGTAGGTGATTGTGAAATCCCACGAACACGTCATTATCCTGTATATACACTTAGCATATCACAGCAAAAATCTATCATCTTATCTTTTTTCAACTGGTTCTATCTTCTGATTCATTGCAGATTGTAAAGAAAAATCAAAGAGCTCCTACAAGAATTAAGCAACATTTAAGTTCAGAATGTGGAAAAAGCTTGACCCATGAATCCCATCTTGTTACACATCGGCGAATTCGCGCAGTGGAGAAGCCATATTCATGTTCAGAATGTGGGAAATGTTTTACCAAGAAATCATATCTGATTGAGCATCTAAGAATTCACACAGGGGAGAAGCCTTTTTCATGTTCAGTATGTGGAAAATGTTTTAGCCAGAAATCGGTTCTTTTTAGACATCACAGACTTCACACAGGAGAAAAACCATTTTCATGTTCACAATGCGGTAAGGCTTTTAAACGAAAGGCAGATGTAGTTGTGCATCAAAGAGTTCACACAGGGGAGAAGCCATTTTCATGCCCTGAATGTGGGAAATGTTTTACCAAGAAATCACATGTTGTTACACATCAGAGAGTTCACACAGTAGAGAAACCATAGTAATGTTTTAAATATGGAAAATTGTGTTCTAAAAAAATCAGATGAAATATCAGAGGCGTCGCAGAGGGAAGACAATTTTTTTTTATGTAGCTCTCTCACAGTGTAGAACAGTCATGTAGAGAATGTGAGAAATGTTGTATCCAAAAATCACTTCTTAGACATCAAAGAGCTTTGATATAACTAGTATGTACATAATAACCTTATCTTAAAAGCGGTTGTGCTGCCTTTCTTTCTCATGGCTAATTTCTCATTTATGCTCTTCTACCCAAATTTACAATCTTAAAAAAAAAAAAATATGTTGTGGGGACTTTTTTAAAGGGGATGTCCAATACTTGCAAAACCCCTACTCATTCCACTAAAAATAAATAAGCCTCTACTCCTCTCCGGTGCAGCCGCTGTTTCAGCGATGACTCCAGGGCCCGACATCTGCCTCCCCGCCTTCAGACATTTGATGAGGATGTTGGCGCTGCGCTGACTTACTGCTCTAATGTCTGAAGGCGGGGTGAAGAAAGCCAGCACGAGATTGTTCTCAGGGCCCATGTGTCAAAACAATGTCACATGGGCCCTGGGAACGCAACTTCACACATAGCTGGAACCGCGGCCGAACAGGAGGTGAGTATAGGCTTCTTTACTTTTCTTGAGTGAACAAGGGAAATGAGAAGGGATTGTCCAAGTAGTGGACAATGCTTTTAATACCATGGAATAAAATGATTGACAACAAGGAGACAATAATATTTTTAGTTTTTCCTTGACATCCAGTGAAGACATTCTATGCATTTGTTGTATGGCCAACACTTTAGAATTACCGGATGTGAGCCAACCAAGGTTTCTCTTTGATTATAGTATTCTACAAAGGAACATGATGACAAAAATGTCCCTCTTGTTAAATCCCACCTCAAGCTAATAAAGTATTTAAATTGTTCAATTTATTCTGAAAAGATACTTCTTTACTATTTGTTTTGTGTGTTTGAACAGTTTATTATAAGTAGCTACTGTGGTACCCAGTCCCAAAGTAGCATCCCCACATGCCCCCAGGCTCCGATGAGGGGTGCCCTTCTTTTCACCTTCCTCCTGGTCCCATGTGCTCCATGCCTGTCTCAAGCTCTGCCGTGGCCTCCTCCTGTTTCCAGGCCACACACAGGCCATCTGGGAATGCTCATAGGGTGCGCGCGTAGCCACGCCCCTTTCTTAAACTGCCTAAGTCTTATTACCCAGAAGTGTTTTTGGAGGTCAACTCACCCTGGAAGGTATTTAAGATTGCCTCCCCTTAGAGGAGGCACCTTAGCAACGTTGCCTACTAGTTAGTGCATTGCTAGTTCTCAGGTCCCATTACACTACTGTTTCTAATAATGCTATTTTTTCCTAGTACCAGTCTCGTGTTCCTAACCTGTCTCGCCCTAGAGCCTGATCTATGCTACCACCTCCGTGGTGCCACGTCTGAGCCACCTCCTCCATGCTGCCACGTCTGAGCCACCACCTTCGTACTGCTTAGTCCAAGTTACCATCTCCGTGCTATCACATCCGAGCACACCAGCACCGGATATTGAGATTATACCAGTCTGTAAGAGCCGATCACCACTGGTTCCTGGCAGTCGTGCATTTAGGCCCATTGTTGCTGCACCAGACAATACCTGTATAGTGGTGCGTTACTGGTTGCTTCTTCAGGGGAATCCGGTGTACGGGCCAGTGGGTCCACTCCAGGACGCTCGCCGCCCCTCGGTGACTGTAACAGTTTGCTCATACCATGGGCTCCGCCGAGACCAAACCTACCTGCCTGCCAGACATGCAGCAAGAGCACACCTGCCAACGAAAGACCAAGGCAAGGCTAGTGGCATACATGAAATCCATTGAATCCCATCTGGCTTTCAAGTGAGCCTCCAGATCTTTGGACACTCCCTAGCTTGTGGAGATGCATAGGGAACTTTCCTGTCAGCATGAAGCACAGAGATGCATGTCCGAATACATGGTGTTTGTGGACTTCCATCTGTACGCTCTGCAAAACCCGGCTCCCTCAGTTACTCCAGAGCCTATGGAGCCACCAACATGCCTTTCCAGATCTTGCTTGGCTTCCTTACCAATGTATGCAGGTGACCCAAGATTGTGCGAGGGTTTTTGAACCAGTGCTCCTTGCACTTTGAGCTGTCACCTCTGCAACTGGCGACTGACCACTCCAAAGTGACGTTCATCATGTCGCATCTGACCAGACAGGCCCTGGCACGGATTAATCCCCTCTGGGAGAAGAATAATCCGATCTTCCAACACTGTCCACCTTCCTATTTACCTTCCACAAGTTATTCAAAGAGTCGAAACGCCTTGCCTTTGCCGCGTCGTCGCTCTTAAGAATCCGCCAGGGTAATCTCACGGTGGGTCAGTACGCCATCAAGTTCCACACCCTTGGGGTGTGGCCTGCACGCTGATGGCACTGGTTACCTAGAAGCTGAGCTCCAGCCACAGTGACTCAGAAACAGCTCAGGACAGCTCACCAGAGACTCTAAATTCTCCCAGCACAGTGGGTAATCACAGAGATAACCCCCTGGAGCTTGATATGACAAAGTGAAAGTCCCAAAAGAGGCCTTCTCCAGCTAAAGTGACAGATTTCTTTATCAGTGCTGGAAGAGATAAGATGGCCGTGTCCTCCTGCACTGTGTCATCACGCTCATCCAGGAGAGGCTCCAGGCTGCTCCACACCTTGACACTGATAATGCTGACATTCCACTTACCAAGCGCATGATGCAGAAGCTTCTCAGTGTCCTCCGGGCCTCACTGCAAGAGGACTGGAAAGGCATGGTACCTGAGCTGCGTGGAGATATTACAGCCATAGGAGCCCGCACCTCCCACATTGAAACAAAAATGGAGGAGTTCACAAGATCCCATAACAGCCTCATAGATGCCAATGCAGACCTGAAAGAGCAAGTACAGGGGCTGCAAACTAAAATCCTGGATCTGGAGGACCGATCTCGCCGGAACAATTTAAGAATAAGAGGTATTCCGGAGGTTATACCAGATGGAGGATTGCAGAGCTTCTTGGTATCCTTGCTGCAGGAGGCCTTGCCAGATCTGGGCCCAAATGATTTCATAATAGACAGGATTCACAGAGTCCCAAAACCAAAATCTCTTAATGCTGAGGCCCCTCGGGATACCTTAGCACGCCTGCATTTTTACAAAACCAAGGAGGCCCTGCTACCATCTCTGAGGAAGAAGCTATCCCTGCCTGAGAAATTCCGCCTTATATCCATTTTTTCTGCTCTGTCGGCTGGAACTCTGGCAAAATGGAGGGAATTTGCGCCCTACACCAAGACCTTAAGGGATGAAGCTATTGCCTACAGATGGGGCTTCCCTGTCAAAATCCTGATCACCGGGGCAGGGAACACCCACGTGTGTCATTGGCGACACCAGCTGGCTAGGCTCCTCTCTTCTTGGAATCTGGCGAATCTCCCAGACAGATCTCCGAGAGCCGCAGGGTCATCTCGCAGGGAGAAAATGAATGAAGAGTGGTCCGTAGCGTGAGTTATCTAATATTCCGAGTCATGGTTGTGACTTAGTTATTTTTCTTGAAGGCCCTCTGGATATGGTTCATCCAGGTCCTTCTAAGCCGCCAGGGCGGCAATCTCCTATCATGCCGCTGGTCCTTTTTTGGACTTTTCTTTTTCCTTTTGGACAAATGTTGGTTATGCGTGTTATGTTCTACCTAACCTTCCTTTCCCTCCTTGCAGTCTTAGCCAAGAGACTCTAATTCTAGCATAATGGTGTTAAACTGTATGTCTATAAATGTAAAAGGTCTAAATTCGACAGCTAAGAGGTCTATGTTCTGGCGGGAAGTGTCAAGATCAAAATGTGATGTGATTTGCGGACAGGAATCACACCTTCTCCAAAATGACACTTATCGGCTGAATAATCCTAAATTTCCATTTATTATGCATGCATGTGGTCAAAAAAAAAGGCAGGTGTATTTATTTGTGTAAAAAAATACTGTCTCTTTCACTATGCTAGCCCAGCACTCAGATCCTGACGGCAGATATGCTATTCTAAATTGCTCCATAAATGGGTCCAGGTATACTATTGCATCTGTATATGCCTCCAATACAGGCCAGATCGGTTTCTTGCGCAAATTCCTGATTAAACTCTCAGCAGTCACAGGAGGTAAGCAAATAATTTGCGGAGACTACAATATGTTAATGTCAAGCTCCTTGGACAGTTCGAATGCTGCTGTACAGAGGAAAGAGATGAGAATAGTGGTCTCAGAATGGCACCTTCATGATATATGGAGATACCATCATGTAAATGAAAGAGACTACACATACTTCTCGCCTCGGTTCCTCTCCTACAGCCGATTGGACTATTTTCTGTTAGATAGTACACTTATTACAGACTGTTCGGATTCTAAAATTTGAATAATATCATGGTCGGATCATGCCCCCATTTATTTGACTATTCGAGAGCAAGATCGCTCGCCTATATTTGACCGGTGGCGAATGAATGATTCCCTTCTAGCTTCCAAACAAGTAGCTGAGGAACTAAAATCTGACCCCCAACGAATTTTTCAAATTTTAATGATAATAACGAAGTAAAAGAGGAGTCATTATGGTCCTCTCACAAAGCTTATTAGGGGGTCATTCATAAAAATCGCCACTACGGAGAAAAAAAGACGTCAGGCAGCTTCCAAAGCTATCCTAAACCAAATCAATTCACTTGACTCTTAATAAATCCTCCCCAAGTCCCTTTGTTTCAAACGATCTCAGGAAACTAAGATTACAGCTCCGCCAATTGCTCTTGGTGGACTAGGAGAAAAATTTGTGAGCTTTTAAGTTAAAATTTTATGCCATGGGTGAGAGATCAGGGGCCTTATTAGCCAGGAGAGTAAAAAAAAGAGAAATACAAAACAAAATAGAGTTCCTTATATCAGGACCTCATTCAAAATTTCCAACCCAACAGAAATCGCCAATGCATTTGCTGACTTTTACCAATCACTATACAACCTTAAAGATGACCCCACCGCCCCAAAGCCCTCCCAAAACACAATTAGTTCCTTTTTAAATAGCATTACCCTCCCCCGGTTATCCACAGATCAGCTAAAATTGCTCACTTTGCCCTTCTCTATACAAGAGGTCCGTCAGGCAATTAATTTGGCAAAAAAAACTCAGCTCCGGGCCCAGACGGGCTCACTAATGCATATTATAAACATTTCACTAACATTCTGTCCCCATTTATCCTGAGAATCTTCTCCTCTTGGCAAGAATCAGCAGCTATCTCGCCAAGTACTCTTGAGTCCATAATAACTACTTTACCTAAACCGGGAAAACCCCCAGTAACCCCCGGAAACCTTAGACCCATATCCGTTTTGAATTGCGATTTAAAATTGTATGCAAAAATTATTTCGGCCATGATTCATAAAATTCTCCCGAAACTAATTGCTCCAGATCAGGTGGGGTTTGTGGCGGGCAGACAGGCGAAGGATGGAACAAGAAGGATGCTGGACCTGATCGCGCTAGTTGAGAAAAGGAAAACCCCCAGTGTACTCCTGTCCTTATACGCAGAAAAAGCGTTCGACAGGGTATACTGAGGTTACCTGAAATCGGTACTAGATAAGTTTTGGATTTGAAGGCCCTATTTTATCTGCTATAATGGCGCTTTATTCTAGTCCCAATGCTAAGGTATTGGCGTCCGGGTTTATGTCTCGGAGCTTTGAAATCACTAATGGGACACGTCAAGGATGCCCCCTCTCCCCTATCATTTATGCACTCACCATTGAACCCTTGGCCCAGGCCATCCGTGAGTGTCCGCAGATTTCGGGAGTGAAAGCGGGCAAGATGGATCATGTGATCAGCTTATATGCAGATGATGTCATCCTATCGTGCGTGTACCAATGTGGTGGTGTCCCTGAAGCATATAATGGAGATTTTGACCTCTTTTTCACAAATCTCGTACTACAAACTAAACGTTAATAAATCCCTAATTTTTCCGCTTTTCCTGCCTCCCGCTACCAAAACCACCTTATCTCAGTTATACCCCTTTAAATGGGAAGAGGATGGCATCCCCTACCTGGGTATTATACTGTCCCCACTTAAGACCATAATTCAAAAAAATATGATAGCTCTACATAATTCACTAGAAAATGAACTTGCCCGCCTCACTCTGCTTCCCCTGTCCTGGATGGCAAGAATGCAGACTTTCAAAATGATATGTCTCCCAAAAATCATCTACCTCCTGAGATGCCTCCCCTTGGCAATCCCACACCACTATCTATCTAAAATCCATTCACTAATGGGAAAATTCATTTGGGCTGGGGAAAAAATGAGAATAGCCCTGCGCTGTATGCATGCCCCGTTGAATGGCGGAGGTATGGGTATCCCAAATATTCTAACCTATCATAGAGCTGCCATTTTGGAGGCGGCCCGTGACTGGTGGAAAAACGAACTGGACCAGAGATGGTTGCAGATCGAACATTCCTCAATCAATTGTCACACCCCTAAACAGTTCATTGAATCGTTAATTCTAGCCCCCTCTTCCCATGGTGATCTTCTTCCCACAACAGCAACACTGAAGAAAAATTGGAGCGAGTGGAATGGAACAGTGTCACAAGCTTTAAGACCTAATATCCCCCTGAGAGCGCTTGAATCCTTCATCCCAAATTTAAACCTTACCTCATGGGTAAAAAAGAGCCTGTGGTGTTAGCGGACCTATATAAAGATAGAGTTTTACTTCCTTACTCAGACATGTGTGAGAAATTCAATCTTCCTTGGCACAGCTTGATCCAATTTTTTCAGTTACGCCACTTTCTCATAAACGCTCCAATTTTTTTCAAACCCTCTAGCAGCTGACCCCATCTCAATTAACCCCTTCACGACCGGCCGATTTTTCGCTTTCCGTTTTTTTTTTTCGCCATTCTTTTTCTGAGAGACGTAACTTTTTTATTTTTCAGTCAATATGGTCATGTGAGGGATCATTTTTTGCGGAACGAGCTGTACTTTTAAATGAAACCATCAGTTTTCCCATATAGTGTACTAGAAAATGGCAAAAAAATTCCAAATGCTGAAAAATTGCAAAAAAAGTGCGATAGCACTATGGTTTTTGAGATATTTTATTCACTGTGTTCACTATATGGTAAAACTGATGTGTGGGTGTGATGCCTCAGGTCAGTGCGAGTTCGTAGACACCAAACATGTATAGGTTTACTTTTATATAAGGGGTTAAAAAAAAATCGGAAGTTTGTCCGAAAAAAGTGGCGCACGTTTTACGCCATATTCCGTGACCCGTAGCGTTCTCATTTTTCGGGATCTTAGGCTCAATGACGGCTTATTTTTTGCGTCTCGAGCTGACGTTTTTAACGGTACCATTTTTGCGCAGATGCTACGTTTTGATCGCCTCTTATTGCATTTTGCGCAAAAGTTGTGGCGACAAAAAAACGTCGTTTTGGCGTTTGGAATTTTTTTGCCGCTACGCCGTTTACTGATCAGATTAATTGATTTTATATTTTGATAGATTGGGCGTTTCTGAACGTGGCGATACCAAATGTGTGTATATTTTTTATTTTTTTAACCCTTTAATTTTCAATGGGGCGAATGGGGGGTGATTTGAACTTTTAGGTTTTTTTGTTTTTTTTTAATTTTTTAAAACTTATTTTTTAACTTTTTTTTTTTATTTTACTAGTCCCCCTAGGGGGCTATTGCGATCAGCATTCCGATCGCTCTGCAGTATCTGCTGATCACAGCTGCAAGGCTGTAAACAGCAGATACGCTCTCTTTCTCTTTTGCTGTGCCCCGGGCACAGCGAAAGTGAAACTAAGTCAGGTGTAGTACAGGAGTCATCACATGACCCTGTGCTACCATGACAACTATCGGGAGTCACGTGATCGCGTCACGTGACTTCCGGTTTCGGCGGTAAGTAAAAACTTTACCGCGATCGCGCTTATAATGGCGCTGTCATGTATTGACAGCGCCATATAAGGGGTTAATCGGCACGAGCAGATAACGATTCTGCTCGTGCCTAGCAGGCACACATCTCAGCTGTGAAAATCAGCTGAGATGTGTGCCGATCGCGGCATGCTGCCACCGGAGGACCGCGGGCAGTAAGATTATGTCATTTAGGACGTAATTTTACGGCCCGCGGTCGTTAAGGGGTTAAAAACTCCTTTCAAAATAGTAAAATTAAGGGCCTCTCATACCTCTATAAATTACTAAATGGCCCGCTAGATGATAAACAACTCCCCGACATGCTTAAATGGGAGAAGGATCTTTCCTCCCCACTCCCAACTCAGGCCTGGCACTCTGCCTCAAAGTTGATCCAAAGATTTTCCTCATGCCTTAACCATATTGAACAACTAAAAAAAATCCACCTGAGATGGTATAATTTCCCCACCAAATTAGCAACCTTTGCTCCAAATATGTCCCCACTGTGCTGGAGGGGCTGCAACCAGAGAGGTACTTTAAGTCATATGCGGTGGTTCTGCCCGAGGACCTTTTGAATTTTGGAATTTAGTTTTTTAAATAATCCAGGAGGCCACTGGTCTCCGTATCCCCCCGTCCCCAGCCCTTGCCGTACTCTATATATGTGTATTGACATAATCATTGACCCCTTTAAAACCATTATCTCCCATTTCCTTTTTGCAGGTAGGCATTGTATAGCTTACAGGTGAGAGTCCCCGCTGTCCCCAACTAGGACAGAGCTAATAGACAGGGTGAATCTACAGTGGGTATATGAAACAAGTTTAGCTTCTAGTCTGAAAAAGAAAGAGGCAGTGCTGGAACAATGGGCCCCCTGGGCGACTTCTCCTTATGCCGCGGCTCTCCCGCAACCTTCAAACCCCCCACAGCCGCCAGGCTCCTCTGAACCTTGATGTAACTTAGAGCTGGCCCTTTGAGACAGATAACCCCAGGGAAATTGCTAGACTCACTAAGGTAATTTATCTATATGGCTGCTCACCCCCTCCACCCCACCTCACCCCTATGTTTTTCCTTAAGGCCCAGTCACACACAACGACTTACCAGCGATCCCGAAAACAATGTGACCTGATAGGGATCGCAGGTCAGGTAAGTCGCTGGGAGGTCGCAGGTGAGATGTCACACAGTCAGATCTTACCAGCGATGCAGGAACAATACAAGTCGCAGTAGCGACCTGTATAACGATCTCAGCAGTCACTGTGAGCCTGTCCCCTTTTATGCCCCTTTACACACTAAGACTTTCTAGCGATCTCACCAGCGATCCCAACCTGGCCGGGATCGCTACAAAGTCTCTGGTGAGCTGTCAAACAGGCAGACCTGGCCAACGACGCAACAGCGATCCGGACCTGCAGGACGACCTAGCTAGTCATTGGGGACATTGTAAAGCAGCTTTTTGAAATGGAAGTCGCTGTAAAGTCCCCTTTACACACTGAGACTTTCTAGCGATCATGCTGCACAGTGGGAAACAAAGGACCAAAGAATGGTCCTGAACGATTTGTAGCGATCAGCAACTTCACAGCAGGGGCCAGGTCGCTGATGTGTTTCACACACTGCAATGTCGCTGGGGAGGTCGCTATAACGTCACAAAACTGGTGACGTTACAGCGATGTCGTTTGCGATGTTACAGTGTGTAAAGCCACCTTTACACACTGCAACATCGCAAACGACATCGCTGTAACGTCACCGGTTTTGTGACGTAATAGCGACCTCCCCAGCGACATTGCAGTGTGTAAAACGTATCAGCGACCTGGCCCCTGCTGTGAGGTTGCTGATCACTACACATCACTCAGGACCATTCTTTGGTCCATTGTTTCCCGCTGTGCAGCATGATCGCTAGAAAGTCTCAGTGTGTAAAGGGGACTTTACAGCGACTTTGTTAGCGACTTCCCTTTCAAAAAGCAGCTTTACAACGTCCCCAATGACTAGCTAGGTCGTTCTGCAAATCCGTATCGCTGTTGCGTCGTTTTCCAGGTTTGCCTGTTTGACAGCTCACCAGCGACTCACCAGAGACTTTGTAGCGATCCCGGCCAGGTTGGGATCGCTGGTGGGATCGCTAGAAAGTTTCAGTGTGTAAAGGGGCCTACACAGTGTCAAACACAGCGATGTGTCCTGCCCAGCAGGACATCGCCTTTGAAGAAAATGGCCTGGACCATTCTGCAACGACTAGAGATCTCACAGCAGGGGCCTGATCGCTGGTAGGTGTCACACATAACAAGATCGCTAACGGGATCGCTACTGCGTCACGGAAACCGTGACTCAGCTGCGATCTCGCTAGCGATCTCGTTATGTGTGACGGTACCTTTTAGTTTTTCCCAGTTCGTACTGTAGGGGTATTTAATGGCCCACAATGATATGTTGATATACCCTATATCTACTCAGTTTTTGTATTGTTACCTGTATGTGGTTTGACGTTGTCAAATTTCTTTGTTATATGCTGGAAAATTAATAAAACCTTTTATGATTAAAAGTTCCACACCCTGTCCTCCGAACTCAGATGGAACAATGAGGCGTTGGTAGCCACCTTCTGGAAAGAAATGTCCGGAAGAACCCAGAACGAATTGGCTAGCTGGGATGTACCTTCTGCCCTGGAAGACCTGATCTCCCTGGCAACTAATATTTACTTACGCTTCCAGTAGCGTGCCAGAGAAGTCACCCAAGAGAGGAGAACCTCACGCCTGGAACCCACCTTCCAGCGACCCATGTTGCCTCATCCCACCAGGACCACTACCCCACACGAGCACATGGAGGTGGACTGCGTAGCAGAGCCAAGACGATGTCAAGAAACTCGGCACGTGGCAGGAGAGTGCTTTTACTGCGGAAGTGTCAAGCACCAGATTCGGGACTGTCCTATGAAGTCAGGAAACTGCCGAGCCTTGTGTCTGTCAGAGAAGCCACCTTAGGTCACGCCCAGTCCTCTTCTTTTCTTCATGTCCCAGTATCCCTGTCCTGTGGTTCCACCCAGTTTGCGGAGCTTGCGTTCCTGAACTCTGGCTCCTCCGGGAACTTTATCCAGTAGTCCGTGTTGGATCAACATCAGATTCCTGTCCAGTGCCTTGCCAATCCAATCTCTATCTCCTCTGTGGATGGGAAGCCCCTTTCTGAGTCCATCCTGTTCATCATCGAGGCCCTAGAGATGCGAGGGGGTCATTGCACTCTGAGAACATTGCCTTCCATGTGCTTCCTGGGATGGCTCATACCCTGCTGCTGGGGTTACCATGGCTTTGGTTGCAGAAGCCGGTATTGGACTGGGACTTAGGAGATATACTCCAATGGGAAGCGCACTGCCACGATAAGTGTGTGACCCCGATGCGTCCCTCTCACCCGCACCGGCTAATCTTCCGGGCCTGCCATCCGCCTACAGGGCCTACACCCATGTCTTTGATAAGAAGGAGGCTGAGTTGTTGCTGCCACAATGGCTCTATGACTGCCCCATTGATCTTTTCCCCGGGTCGACTCCTCCTCGTGGGCTAATCTACCCCCTGTCACAGGCAGAAACCAAAGCCATGTCCAAATTTGTCAAGGAGAACTTGGCCCGAGGCTTCATGCAAAAGTCCTCTTCTCCCGCCGGAGCGGGTTCTTCTTTGTCAAGAAAAAGGACGGGTCTCTGTGGCCTTGTGTTGACCACTGAGGGTTGAATAAGATCATGGTAAAGAATAAATACCAGCTTCCTCTTATTACTGAACTGTTTGACAGCCTTCGAGGCTCCTAGATCTACTCTAAGCTTGATCTTTGAGGAGTCTACAATCTGGTTAGGATCCGGTCAGGACTTGAATGGAAGATGGCTTTCAACATTCATGATGGACATTATGAATATCGGGTGATGTCTTTCGGGCTTAGTAATGCCCCCGCCATCTCCCGGGAATGATTTATTCAGTGACCTCAGCACCTGTGTAGTAGTGTATCTGGATGACCTCCTCATCTTCTCTCTACCCACCGAAGGCATGCTCAGCTGGTCCTTCAGAGGTTGAGGGAGACCCGCCTCTATGCCAAACTCTAGAAATGCCTGTTTGAGCAAACCTCATTGCCTTTCTTAGGCTACATATTCTCTGATACCGCCCTGAAGATGGACCCGGATAATGTGTCGGCCATACTGAAGTGGCCCCATCCGGACGGGCTGAAGGCTATCCAGTGGTTCCTGGGGTTTGCCAATTATTACAGGCAATTCATTCTGCATTTCTCATCTCTGGTTCGCCCCATCTCAGCACTGACCCGCACAGGGGAGAACCCGAAGAGATGGACCTCAGAGGCAGAAGACTCTTTCCTGTCACTCAAACGGGCCTTTCGTTCTGCTCCAGCAGCACTGCACAGACCAGACACCAGCAAGCAGTTCATCCTGGAGGTGGATGCCTCTTCCTCCGGTGCTTCTGCTGTTCTTACACAGAAGACAACCGAGGATAAGACCATAACCTGTGGCTTCTTTTCCACGGCTTTCTCTCCAGCAGAGTGGAAATACTCGATTAGCGATCAAGAGTTGCTGGCAATCAAGTTGGCCCTGGAGGAGTGGCGATACCTATTGGAGGGGTTGGTGCATCCTGTCATCATCTATACTGACCACAAGAACCTGTTTTATCTGCAGTCGGCTCAGAGGTTGAACCCACGACAGACCCGATGGTCATTGTTCTTTGCCCGTTTCAACTTCATCCTGCACTTCCGTCCAACTGAGAGGAATGTCAAGGCCGATGCGCTGGCTCGTTTGTTTCTGTCGGTGGACCAAGAGGAGGAGCCCCAGCACATCATAGAGAGTTCCAAGCTGATGGTGGCCCTAGTTGAAGTGCATCAAGTTTCTCCTGGTAAAATGTTCAAGACAGAGGCTGATAAACAATGAGTCCTTCGGTGGGTTTAACTCCTCAAGACTGGCAGGCCACGTCGGTCAGAAGTCTCTGCAGCTGATCTCCCAGCAGTACTGCTGGCCTAAGTTACAACAAGATGTTCTGGACTTTGTCTCTTCCTGTTCCTCTTGTGCTCGGAATAAGACCCCTAAGACGCTTCATGCGGGCCCTCTGCTTCCATTACCGGTGCTGTCTGTTCCGTGGCAACACTTTGGAATGGTCTTCATCACAGACCTGCTAAGGTCCTCTGGGTGCACCGTCATCTGGGTCATAATGGACAGGTTTTCCAAGATGTCCCACTTTACGCCACTCACCGGGATACTGTCCGGTTCTCGCTGAGCAGTTCATCCAGCATATCTTCCAGCTACACGGTTTTCCCCTCCACATCGTGTCTGATAGAGGGGTCCAGTTCATGGCCCAGTTCTGGAGAGCTATCTGCAAGATGCTGGATGTCGTTTTGGACTTTTTGTCGGTCTACCATCTGCAATCCAATGGCCAAGTAGAACGTGTTAACCAGGTCCTGACTAACTACTTCTGCCATTTTGTCAACGAACACCACTGCAACTAGGTCAAGTTTCTCCCCTGCCAAGTATCCGCTCCAGGTGGTTTATGGCAGCAACCCAAAGTTCCATGTTCTGTGCTGTGTTCCTCTAGCAATCCAGCAGCCGATTAAGTATTAAATTATAAGCCCCTCTAAGATCGCACTTGGAAAACCAGTTGGCCCCAGTAAGTTGATTATATACAGTAGGTCGGGGATAAGTGGAAGCGGATAGGTATTTTTAACCATAATTTTATCGACGGCTTTCAGTATCATCTCTATGCCGATGACACACAGATCTACCTCTCTGGACCTGACATTACCTCTCTACTAACCAAAATTCCACTATGTATGTCTGCTATTTCATCCTTCCTCTCTGCGCGATTCCTAATGCATAACATGGACAAAACAAAGTTCATTGTCTTTTCTCCTCCTCCTCACTCATCTCCTCCAACAAGCCTTTCCATCAAACTTGATGGTTGCTCACTCTCCCCAGTCTCACAAGCTCGTTGCATTGGAGTAACCCTCGACTCTGCTCTATCCTTCAAGCCACACTTCCAAGCCCTTTTCACCTCATGCAGACTACAACTCAAAAATATCTCCCGGATCCGTGCTTTCCTTCACCAAGAATCAGCAAAAATATTAGTGCATCATCTCCTGCCTCGACTACTGTAACCTCCTGCTCTCTGGCCTCCCTTCCAACACTCTTGCACCCCTCCAATCTATCCTAAACTCTGCGGCCTGCTTAATGGAATAAATGGCGCTATAATAATAAATAATAATAATAATAACCTCCTGTTGAACCTCTCGTCTATCCCGCATCCTACAGTCCATATGGATAGTCTGAGTCATGGCCTCCCCCCAGTGAACCCGGAAGGGGATGGAGAGCCAGAGCATCCTTTAGCATATCCGTCAAGTCTCTGAAAACTTACACTTTAGGGCTGCGTCGTTCCACAGGACCTCAGATGACCCATGTCTGAACTTCGAACACTCAACTCTGCAGTGTGGCCTCCCTGTGTCAGATTCATGATCTTAGCCTTTGATACAAGGACACTGTCAGGTTAGTCATATATCAGTCCCAGATAGTGATGAGCGAGTACTAAAAAGCTCGGGTGCTCGAAGCTCGGGCCGAGCCTCCCAAGATACTCGTGTACTCGGCCCGAGCAACGAGCCCAATGTTATCCTATGGGAGACCTGAGTATTTTTGTGAAATGACCCCCCGGCAGCATGGAGAAACCCTAAAAATGTCACAAAAGTCTCAGAAGAGTGCTCAGATGACATGGCAACAGCATGGGGAAGACCCCTTGAAGCATTTATCACTGAAAAGTCACAGCTGTGAACAATTTTGTCCGCGTTTTACGCCATTTTTACGGACTCACCAGAAAACCTTCCAAAATGACCCCAAAATGATTTTTCATGGCGGAAATGTTAAGGGCACATACCCAATAGTGAGATAGAGCTGGTGTATGTTACTTTTTGAGATTAATACATGAAAGATTTTACGTGAAAACATTGTGTGGCACTCCGATGTCCCTGAGAAGAGACGTACATGAAGGCCTCTTGAGTCTAATGTGCCCATTTTGAGGAAGTGAGTCTTTGTAGTATTTTCCTTTGCCAGGGCAGTCCAAAATTGTGAGGTTCAC
The DNA here is from genome assembly GCF_048569485.1 of Anomaloglossus baeobatrachus. Lineage (NCBI taxonomy): Eukaryota > Metazoa > Chordata > Amphibia > Anura > Aromobatidae > Anomaloglossus > Anomaloglossus baeobatrachus. The sequence goes on from NC_134357.1 coordinate 583,512,313, forward strand.
CAATGCCCCTGCATACAGACGTGCATGAGGGCCTGTAAACCTGAAGTGCCCATTGGAAGGAAGTGGGTCTATTGTAGTATAGCCCTTAGGCAGGGCAGCCAAAAATTGGGAGGCTCCACGTTGTCCCTGGGTAGAGACGTGCATGAGGGCCTCAAAACATTAAGTGTCCATTGTCAGGAAGTGGGTGTATTATAGTATAGCCCTTAGGCAGGGCAGCCAAAAATTGGGAGGCTCCACGTTGTCCCTGGGTAGAGACGTGCATGAGGGCCTCAAAACATTAAGTGTCCATTGTCAGGAAGTGGGTGTATTATAGTATAGCCCTTAGGCAGGGCAGCCAAAAATTGGGAGGCTCCACGTTGTCCCTGGGTAGAGACGTGCATGAGGGCCTCAAAACATTAAGTGTCCATTGTCAGGAAGTGGGTGTATTATAGTATAGCCCTTAGGCAGGGCAGCCAAAAATTGGGAGGCTCCACGTTGTCCCTGGGTAGAGACGTGCATGAGGGCCTCAAAACATTGTTCCCATTGCAAAGGAGCGGGTCTCCTGTCGTTGTAATGTCCATTCTGCAAAGAATGGGCGAAAAAATTTACCACTGGGGGTATACCTGAAACAAAGGCCTAAGTATTGCAATTTGTAACGGTCATCATGGTGGCGCATGAGGAGAAGGAGGAGCAGTCCAGTGATTATCCAAAGTCCAGAAGTGTGTACCCATGGGTGAGTGGAGGTACATGGCAAACTTTAAATTCCGCTCTCATTTGCTGGTGGTGTGGTGAAGTCTGGCCCAATCCAACCCTTGTTCATCTTGATCAGAGTCAGCCTGTCAGCATTTTCAGTTGACAGGCGGGTGCGTTTATCTGTAATGATTCCACCTGCGGCACTAAAAACACGCTCTGACAAAACACTAGCGGCAGGGCAGGCCAGGACTTCCAAGGCGTAGAGAGCCAATTCATGCCACGTGTCCTGCTTGGATACCCAATAATTGTAAGGCACAGAGGAATGTCGGAGTACAGTTGTTCGATCTGCAAGGTACTCCTTCAGCATCTGGGCAAACTTAGGATTTCTTGTGGCACTACCCCGCACCTCAGGGGCTGTGGTACGTGAGGGGCTGAGAAAACTGTCCCACATCTTAAAGACTGTTCTTCTTCCGTGACTATGGCCTTCCGGAACTGCTGCATTTTGGTTGACCTCTCCTCCACGGGAATAAGAGACAAAAAGTTCTCCTTGTAGCGTGGGTCTAACAGTGTTACCAACCAGTAATGATTGTCGGCCAAGATGTTCTTAACGCGAGGGTCACGAGACAGGCAGCTTACCATAAAGTCAGCCATGTGCGCCAGACTCTTAACAGCCAGGACTTCAGTAGCCTGACCAACAAGATGACTGAACATGCTGTCCTCCTCCTCCTCCTCATCTACCCTGTCCTCTGGCCAGCCACGCTGAACCGAGGATATGACTGGTGTGCATGTCATATCCTCAATTTGGCCGGAGAGTTGCTCCATGTCTTCATCCTCCTCCTCGTCATAGTCCTCCACTGCACGTTGTGATGAGACGTGGCTGGGCTGTGTGTTATCATCACCCACACCCACTACTGTTTCTTGCTGCAACTCATCGCGCTCCGCCTGCAATGCATCATGTTTGTTTTTCAGCAGAGACCGTTTTAGAAGGCAGAGTAGCGGTATGGTGACGCTAATAATGGCGTCATCACCACTCACCATCTTGGTGGAGTCCTCAAAGTTTTGGAGGATGGTGCATAGGTCTGACATCCATCTCCACTCCTCAGGTGTTGTGTGTGGAGTTTGACCCATTTCCCGACGGCTTAGGTGATGCAGGTACTCAACAACTGCCCTCTTCTGCTCACATATCCTGACCAACATGTGCAGAGTTGAATTCCAACGCGTGGGGACATCACACACCAGTCTGTGAGCCGGAAGATGCAAACTGCGCTGAAAGCCGGCAAGGCCGGCTGAAGCAGTAGGTGACTTTCGAAAATGTGCAGACAGGCGGCGAACTTTTACCAGCAGATCAGACAGCTCTGGGTATGACTTTAGAAACCGCTGAACCACGAGGTTGAGCACATGGGCCACGCATGGAACATGTGTCAGCTGGCCTCGCCTCAAAGCCGCCACCAGGTTCCGGCCATTGTCACACACGACCTTTCCTGGCTTTAGGTTCAGAGGTGTGAGCCAGTGATCTGCCTGCTGTTTCAGAGCTGTCCACAGCTCTTCTGCATTGTGGGGTTTGTCACCTATGCAGATTAGCTTCAGCACAGCCTGTTGCCGCTTCGCCGAGGCAGTGCTGCAGTGCTTCCAGCTTGTGACTGGTGTGGAGGGTACAGTGGATGAGGATGCGCAGGAGGAGGAGGAGGCTGAAGAGCATGACATTCCGGAGCTGTAGAGTGTGGGTGAAACACTGACTGAGGTAGGGCCTGCAAACCTTGGTGTGGGAAGGACGTGTTCCGTCCCTCGCTCAGACTGGGTCCCAGCTTCCACAATATTAACCCAGTGTGCCGTCAACGAGATGTAGCGGCCTTGCCCACAAGCACTTGTCCACGTGTCTGTGGTTAGGTGGACCTTGGGTGAAACAGCGTTGTTCAGGGCACGTGTGATGTTTTGTGACACGTGGTTATGCAACGCGGGGACGGCACACCGGGAGAAATAGTGGCGGCTGGGGACCGAGTAATGTGGGACAGCTGCCGCCATCAGGTCACGGAATGCTTCTGTCTCCACCAGCCTAAAAGGCAACATTTCCAGCGCAAGCAGTCGCGAAATGTTAGCATTTAGAACTGTGGCATGTGGGGTGTTGGCAGTGTATTTGCGCCTGCGTTCAAAGGTTTGCTGAATGGATAACTGAACGCTGCGCTGGGACAAGGACGTGCTTGATGATGGTGTTCTTTCTGCGTAGGCAACTGCAGGTGCAGGAGTGGAGGAGGCTTGTTCGCAGGCAGCATGGACAGGGGATTGGCTCGCATGCACAACCAGCGAAGACGTAGCAGTGACATCAGCAAGCACTGCTCCTCGACTCTGTTGTACTTCCCACAAAGTCGGGTGCTTGGCTGACATGTGCCTGATCATGCTGGTGGTGGTCAGGCTGCTAGTTTTGGTACCCCTGCTGATGCTGGCACGGCAGGTGTTGCAAATGGCCTTTTTTGAATCATCTGGATCCAACTTAAAAAACTGCCAGACTCGGGAAGACCTAACATTTGTACAGGCACCTTGTGTCGTCGTGTTGTTCCGGGGAACGGTTGCCTGACTTCTGCCTGGGGCCACCACCCTGCTTCTTACTGCCTGTTGTGATGCTACGCCTCCCTCCCCCTGTGCACTGCTGTCCTCGCTCTGCATATCCTCCTGCCAGGTTGGGTCAGTTACTGGATCATCCACCACGTCGTCTTCCTCTTCCGCACCCTGCTCCTCCTCCTGACTTCCTGACAATTGTGTCTCATCATCGTCCACCACTTGTTGAGACACGTTGCCAACTTCGTGAGAACGTGGCTGCTCAAATATTTGGCCATCTGTACAGACGATCTCCTCATGACCCACTTCAATATGAGCTGGCGAGAGGCCAGAATGTGTGAATGGAAACGTGAACAGCTCTTCCGAGTGTCCAAGTGTGGGATCATTAATGTCCGAGGAGGACGTGTACTCAGCCTGGTGGTAGGAAGGAGGATCAGGTTCAGAAATGTGCGGTGCAGTATCACGGCTACTGACACTTGACCGTGTGGAAGACAGAGTGTTTGTGGTGGTGCCAATCTGACTGGAAGCATTATCTGCTATCCAACTAACAACCTGTTGACACTGGTCTTGGTTCAAGAGCGGTGTACTGCTGCGGTCCCCAAGAATTTGGGACAGGACGTGCGAGCGACTAGATGTGGCCCTTTGTTGTGGCGAAATTAGAGCTTGCCCACGACCTCGGCCTCTGCCTGCACCACCATCACGTCCACTTCCTTGTTCCTTGCCAATGCCCTTGCGCATTTTGCAATGCTGTGCTGACGTGTATATTCACTACTTGTGCGTTATATCAAAGTTTGTGGAAATTGCACACAAGTGCACCTGTACGCTGCCACCGACAGGCACACACGTGCGGTTTTAAAAACCAAGCACGGACGCAATAAGAACCTAACAGGTTTTTTTGGGGAGCGACAATTACAGACAAGTCAGACACTATCTGGACTGTTTTAGACTGTGTACACCAGCCCCAGATATGATGAAGGCTGGTATACGGTCACCACTAGGAATGGCTATATATACCCTGCTTGCCTGCCTGCCTGTATACTGGTACAATAGTCCTGACAAGGACTCTTCTGGTCACTAGCCTGTATTCAGACCTGGCCATACCCTGCCTGTATATAGCAACAATAGTCCTGAGAAGGACTCTGCTACTGTACTCCGACCTGGCTATACCCTGCCTGCCTGTATACAACTAGAATAGTCCTGAGAAGGACTTTTGGTCACACTGTTTGCAGCCCTGCAACTGAAAAAGCTATAAAGGGCCGCAAAGCTTTCCCTGAATCAGCGACACTCTCCCTGCACTCACTGTCTGGATAGCTGTGAGCAGAGCACAGCGCGCCGGCCGGTATAAAGGCTCGGTCACGCTGTGCAGGCCGGCCAATCACTGCAATTCCACAACTAACAGGGCTGTGGCATTGCAGTGATCTGCCAGCCAATCCCTGCATGAGGGCTGGCTCTCAAAAGAGCGCCAACATGCAGGGATGAAGACCACGAGTACAGCACGAGTATCGCGAGATTACTCGGTCCCCGCCGAGCAGCCCGAGTACAGCGATACTCGTGCGAGTACCGAGTAGTTACAAGCATGCTCGCTCATCACTAGTCCCAGAGCATCAAAATAGGCATCAACGGAAGACTGTTCTGCGGCCACTGGAGATAGCAAAAATGCCCTGGTCTGAGGACCCCCCCATAAATGGGACATAACTCCCACCCGCTGGGGCTCTATTGACTGACGATCGGGGTCGTAACACGAAAAATTATTTGCAGCTTTCCCTAAAGGCTCTGAACTGATCTTTCTCCCCTGGGAACTTTGGGAGACCTTCCAAGGGTTTAAGGGAGCTTAATTGCACATCATTCGGTAGTAAGAGGTTCTGGGTCGTACGCACAGTACTTGAAAATTACCCCTGCAACTGAATCTGAGAAGACGATAATTTCTGCTTCTCTGTGGCTAAATCCTTGGTTAACTGAGTCAGATTCACCACTTTGTCTCAGAGAGTATGCAAAGGATCCATGGCAGGGAGAAAGATGTCTGGCCAGTTGTAATGTAACACTTGTTTCTACCTTATGGGGTAGCATGAATGGAAGGGTAGTCAAGAGAGCTGGGGTCTGGTAACAGGAGGTTACGTATAATCATAAGGGGTAAACAGACGTAGTCAGGGCACAATCCGAGGGTCACAATACCAGAGGAGGATGGAGTAGTAAACTGGAGCAAGCAAAGATGTCAGATAACAGTCCAAGACAGGGATGCACGACAGGAATAAGGAGCGAGCAGAGGGATGTCCAATAACAGTCTGGGGTCAAGAAACAAAGATCAGAATAGTAGCAGACACACAAACTATGGCAACACACAAGAGCCAGAGAATACAACTGGCAGAGTTCTGGGGGAGCATACTGTTACGTCACCACCGGAGTCCGCTCCATCGACTTCTGCTCCGATCGCCAGGCGACGCCGTGTTCCTGCTGTGGATGGTGCTGGTGATGGGAGAGGAGTTGATGCCGGTGGGCGCAGGCTCCGTTCATCCACTGGTCTGGGTTTCCTGGGGATCTGTAGTGCCACTGGCTGACTGTAGGTGGCGGTTGTCTCCCAGCTGAGGTACCATCATTCAGCTACAGCCTATGGGAAGACACCACACCCTTTTTAATTCCCCTCCTGGCTGCTGACCTCTGCCAGAGATAATTCTGAGAATTCTGGCTTCTGTTTCGTCCTGTGATTTTGTGTGCTGATTACCGCTTGTTTCCTGACTACCCGCCTGCCTGCTGTTTTTGTACCTTGCTGCCCGATCCGGTTTTGACCTCTGCTTGTGTCGGATTATGTCTTTGCCTACCGATTCTGTCCCTGTTCCGCAATTCCTGGTTTGACCCTGCCTGACGACTACTCTCTGACTTCAACCTTCCACAGGTAGTGATCTCCAGGGCCCTGTGTAATTCAAAATCCCTGTATAGGGGTTAAAGGGTTTCAAGGTTCTGGGGGTCCTGCTTGGTGAGCGGCTTCCTTCTAGCCTGTCCATTACAGCCCGTCTGAGTCTGTGGATCTAGGCAGACGTTACACATGCTCAGTAAAGAAGCCTGAGCAATTACCCGGAAGATTTAACAGCTGAGTAACTAGCACCTCCCAGAACCAACCTGGACTCCAGTATAGTGACCGAGCTGCTAGTTCATTATCAAGGAAGGCGCCGTAGAACATCTCCAAGGGCAAGATTGTTACAGGGAGGACTGGCAGATTAGGATAAAGGTGATGAATATCCTAATCGCCAGTCAGAGTCCACCGTGCTCCAAGATGGTAAAGGAGCTGCTGGCAACCCGTAGGTCAGACGGATAATACAGAGCTTGGTGGATCCGACATAATATGAGCCTGATCCAAGTTCAACATCACTTGGACCAGGACTATTGTGAACCCCTTTAACCTCACATGGTCCACACACCCAAACCAGGAACTCCCGTGTTAACACCACAGGGGTCCTGGATACTGACTCTCTGTGTGCGTAGGGAGCACAACGGGCAGATGACGCAGTAGCCGCAGCCTAGCTAACTCCCCAGGGCTGCACAAGCAGGACTGGAGGGTAGCAGGGAAGCGCGGTGCCTGACTCTAATGTACCGAGCCACGAATCTTGGCGTGACAGGCAAAGGACGCCTAACCCTACCTACAGCTTCCAGAACAACTGGGTGTTGCTGCAATGTGGCTCTATCACAAAGAGAATGAAGACTGTGCACCAGAATGCAGTCTTCAAGCCCTTTTATCACCTAGGGTCCACCCCAAACCTAGTGTAAGCCACAATGGCGTCCCCAAAGGCCAATAGCGGAGTGCCACATCATCAATGACATCACCAGCGGCCTATCCGGAACTGCCACATCACTGATAACACAATGGCAGCACTGCCCCAAACACCCTACCTGTCATCATTTGATGACCAATGGTGGGGTGACAGGTCATAGGGGCGGGCTTCCACGAGCCAGTCCGGAGTGGCCACATCATCAGGACAACTGACCCTATCCAGTTTAGCAGGGCCTTCCACCTCACGGACATGCCCAGTGAAGTCCTTACCGGACTTAGCCTCTCATGCACTAAGTGCCTGAGCATGCTCAGTAGCCTGAACAACCGACTTAAGGCCCCTTTACACACTGCAACATCGCTAGCGATATCGCTGTAACGGCACCGGTTTTGTGATGTAATAGCGACCTCCCCAGCGACATTGCAGTGTGTGACACGCATCAGCGACCTTGCCCCCGCTGTGAGGTCGCTGATCGCTACAAGTTGTTCAGGACCATTCTTTGGTCCTTTGTTTCCTGCTGCGCAGCATGCATCGGTGTGTTTGACACCGTTACAACAACATCGTTAGCGACTTAGCCCGTAGGCGTGCTATAGTGTTCCCTACCAGCGAGGTCATTCTGCAGGTCCAGGATCGCTGGAAAGTCTCTAAACGCTGCTGCGTCGCTGGCCAGATCTGCCTGTTTGACAGCTCACCAGCGACTGTTTAGAGACTTTCCAGCGATCCCAGCCAGGTTGGGATCGCTAGAAAGTCTCAGTGTGTAAAGGGGCATTTAGTCTCGGAAATCAGCCTGAGCATGTTCAGTAGGCACAACACATTACTTGGACACAGAACAAAGTCCAAGTACCTGAGCAAAGAGGCTATTTGCATTAAGTGTGTGTGCATGTTCAGTAGCCTGAACTGAGGACATAGCCTCAGAAATGGAACTCACAGGCTGAGCATGCTCACCAACACTGGACATAGACGCTGGCTGGGGCAAATCGGCAAGTGCATGCGCCCTAGCCGCCTCTCAACACTTAGACATGGAGGAAGAAGCAGCCAACTGGACGACCCGAGGCACGGCCAAAAATAGCGGCCGGTGCCTGGGCGTAGCAGAAACCATAGCAGGCTGCTTGCGGCTACGGTGGCGCCGATTTGTAACAAAAAAGCTCTGCACAAAGGAATAGACAGACTGCTAGATCTGTAAGTGCCACAGAGCATCTCCAAAGGCAAGACGCTCTGCACAAAAAATGGACACACTGCCAGATCTGTAAGCGCTGCAGAGCACCTCCAAGTCTGTGAAATGCTCTGCACAGAGAATCGTGACAGTCACGAACCGGGCCGGGGGGTCACTCAGGATCCCTCCACTCGGTCGAGGACTTGTCAATTTGTGACTAAACCACACCTCGCAGCCCCACCGTAACGTCTCTAATATGTCGGAGCCATGTTAGACAACCTCATCACGTTCTGCGCCCCCAAGGGGTACGTAAGGTCCGCTTAGCACAATGCAGCACTGACACCTCTTATCCACGCAGGCACAGGGAGACACGGGGAGGGGAGACAGAGCAGGCTGCGCAACCCCCAGCGTGGCACCCAGCTTTCCCACAACCTTGACAGGAACTTTTCACTAGTCCCTGTGAAACAGAATTCTGCTGGTCCGGTACACTGCCACCAATTCCTCCTTAGATATGGGCCTGGTCCATTAACGGGACTATATGGGGCCAGAAACCAGCCCAGGTAGCTTGTAAAGCTAAGCCAAACTCACAGACATGGGATTCATGGATTGTGATTAAAGCAACAGCCCAAGATTAAATTATATATTTACAAAAAAAACAAGCTATATGGATGGAAAAATGAAAACAAACTTATGGCTCTTGGAACAACGCGAGGAAAAACGTAAAATAGCCACGTTGTGAAGGGGTTAATCATATACAAATAAAATTTGAACACTTTATAATGTAATGATGCAATTCAAACTGCTTGTTCTCAACCATAATGCTCTCCACAGTGCGGCACCCCCTACATCTCCACCCTCCTCTCTGTCACCACAAAGCTCTCCACAGTGCGGCACCCCCTACATCTCCACCCTCCTCTCTGTCACCACAAAGCTCTCCACAGTGCGGCACCCCCTACATCTCCACCCTCCTCTCTGTCACCACAAAGCTCTCCACAGTGCGGCACCCCCTACATCTCCACCCTCCTCTGTCTATCACCACAAAGCTCTCCACAGTGCGGCACCCCCTACATCTCCACCCTCCTCTCTGTCACCACAAAGCTCTCCACAGTGCAGCACCCCCTACATCTCCACCCTCCTCTCTGTCACCACAAAGCTCTCCACAGTGCGGCACCCCCTACATCTCCACCCTCCTCTCTGTCACCACAAAGCTCTCCACAGTGCGGCACCCCCTACATCTCCACCCTCCTCTCTGTCACCACAAAGCTCTCCACAGTGCGACACCCCCTACATCTCCACCCTCCTCTCTGTCTATCACCACAAAGCTCTCCACAGTGCGGCACCCCCTACATCTCCACCCTCCTCTCTGTCTATCACCACAAAGCTCTCCACAGTGCGGCACCCCCTACATCTCCACCCTCCTCTCTGTCTATCACCACAAAGCTCTCCACAGTGCCGCACCCCCTACATCTCCACCCTCCTCTCTGTCTATCACCACAAAGCTCTCCACAGTGCGGCACCCCCTACATCTCCACCCTCCTCTCTGTCACCACAAAGCTCTCCACAGTGCAGAACCCCCTACATCTCCACCCTCCTCTCTGTCTATCACCACAAAGCTCTCCACAGTGCAGCACCCCCTACATCTCCACCCTCCTCTCTGTCTATCACCACAAAGCTCTCCACAGTGCGGCACCCCCTACATCTCCACCCTCCTCTCTGTCTATCACCACAAAGCTCTCCACAGTGCAGCACCCCCTACATCTCCACCCTCCTCTCTGTCTATCACCACAAAGCTCTCCACAGTGCTGCACCCCCTACATCTCCACCCTCCTCTCTGTCTATCACCACAAAGCTCTCCACAGTGCGGCACCCCCTACATCTCCACCCTCCTCTGTCTATCACCACAAAGCTCTCCACAGTGCGGCACCCCCTACATCTCCACCCTCCTCTCTGTCACCACAAAGCTCTCCACAGTGCAGCACCCCCTACATCTCCACCCTCCTCTCTGTCACCACAAAGCTCTCCACAGTGCGGCACCCCCTACATCTCCACCCTCCTCTCTGTCACCACAAAGCTCTCCACAGTGCGGCACCCCCTACATCTCCACCCTCCTCTCTGTCACCACAAAGCTCTCCACAGTGCGACACCCCCTACATCTCCACCCTCCTCTCTCTCTATCACCACATAGCTCTCCACAGTGCGGCACCCCCCTACATCTCCACCCTCCTCTCTGTCTATCACCACAAAGCTCTCCACAGTGCGGCACCCCCTACATCTCCACCCTCCTCTCTGTCTATCACCACAAAGCTCTCCACAGTGCGGCACCCCCTACATCTCCACCCTCCTCTCTGTCTATCACCACAAAGCTCTCCACAGTGCGGCACCCCCTACATCTCCACCCTCCTCTCTGTCTATCACCACAAAGCTCTCCACAGTGCCGCACCCCCTACATCTCCACCCTCCTCTCTGTCTATCACCACAAAGCTCTCCACAGTGCGGCACCCCCTCCATCTCCACCCTCCTCTCTGTCACCACAAAGCTCTCCACAGTGCAGCACCCCCTACATCTCCACCCTCCTCTCTGTCTATCACCACAAAGCTCTCCACAGTGCAGCACCCCCTACATCTCCACCCTCCTCTCTGTCTATCACCACAAAGCTCTCCACAGTGCGGCACCCCCTACATCTCCACCTTCCTCTCTGTCTATCACCACAAAGCTCTCCACAGTGCAGCACCCCCTACATCTCCACCCTCCTCTCTGTCTATCACCACAAAGCTCTCCACAGTGCGGCACCCCCTACATCTCCACCCTCCTCTGTCTATCACCACAAAGCTCTCCACAGTGCGGCACCCCCTACATCTCCACCCTCCTCTCTGTCACCACAAAGCTCTCCACAGTGCAGCACCCCCTACATCTCCACCCTCCTCTCTGTCACCACAAAGCTCTCCACAGTGCGGCACCCCCTACATCTCCACCCTCCTCTCTGTCACCACAAAGCTCTCCACAGTGCGGCACCCCCTACATCTCCACCCTCCTCTCTGTCACCACAAAGCTCTCCACAGTGCGGCACCCCCTACATCTCCACCCTCCTCTCTCTCTATCACCACAAAGCTCTCCACAGTGCGGCACCCCCCTACATCTCCACCTTCCTCTCTATCTATCACCACATAGCTCTCCACAGTGCGGCACCCCCCTACATCTCCACCCTCCTCTCTGTCTATCACCACATAGCTCTCCACAGTGCGGCACCCCCTACATCTCCACCCTCCTCTCTGTCTATCACCACAAAGCTCTCCACAGTGCGGCACCCCCTACATCTCCACCCTCCTCTCTGTCTATCACCACAAAGCTCTCCACAGTGCGGCACCCCCTACATCTCCACCCTCCTCTCTGTCTATCACCACAAAGCTCTCCACAGTGCGGCACCCCCTACATCTCCACCCTCCTCTCTGTCTATCACCACAAAGCTCTCCACAGTGCGGCACCCCCTACATCTCCACCCTCCTCTCTGTCTATCACCACAAAGCTCTCCACAGTGCGGCACCCCCTACATCTCCACCCTCCTCTCTGTCACCACAAAGCTCTCCACAGTGCAGCACCCCCTACATCTCCACCCTCCTCTCTGTCACCACAAAGCTCTCCACAGTGCGGCACCCCCTACATCTCCACCCTCCTCTCTGTCACCACAAAGCTCTCCACAGTGCGGCACCCCCTACATCTCCACCCTCCTCTCTGTCACCACAAAGCTCTCCACAGTGCGACACCCCCTACATCTCCACCCTCCTCTCTCTCTATCACCACATAGCTCTCCACAGTGCGGCACCCCCCTACATCTCCACCCTCCTCTCTGTCTATCACCACATAGCTCTCCACAGTGCGGCACCCCCTACATCTCCACCCTCCTCTCTGTCTATCACCACAAAGCTCTCCACAGTGCGGCACCCCCTACATCTCCACCCTCCTCTCTGTCTATCACCACAAAGCTCTCCACAGTGCGGCACCCCCTACATCTCCACCCTCCTGTCTATCACCACAAAGCTCCCCACAGTGCGGCACCCCCTACATCTCCACCCTCCTCTCTGTCTATCACCCACCCGTTCTCTACACTCTGCAAATGACTTTCGACTAAAGGGGGCTTTACACGCTACAATATCGTTAATGTTTGGTCGCCAGGGTCAAGTTGTTAGTGACGCACATCCGACGTCATTAACGATATCGCAGCGTGTGACACTGACCAGCGACCTTAAGCGACCTCAAAAATGGTGAAAATCGTTCACCATGGAGAGGTCGTCCCAAACTCAAAAATCGGTAAGGGTTGTTTATCCAGGTGGTTCATCGCTCATGCGGCAGCACACATCGCTGTGTGTGACACCGCAGGAGTGAGGAACGTCTCCTTACCTGCCGCCGTCCCCAATGAGGAAGGAAGAGGTGGGCGGGATGTTACGTCCTGCTCATCTCCGCCCCTCCGCTTTGATTGGCCGGCCGCTTAGTGACGTTGCGGTGACGTCGCTGTGATGCCGAACGTCCCTGCCCCTTGAAGGAGGGGTTGTTCGGCAGTCACAGCGACGCCGCCAACCAGGTAAGTATGTGTGACGCTGCCGTAGCAATAATGTTCGCTACGGCAGCGATCACAATCGCATGCGCGACGGGGGCGGGTACTTACATGCTCGCTATCGCTACAAATTGCTAGCGATATCGCTACCGTGTAAAGCCCCCTTAACAGCCACACTAATTCGAACCTCCCACTCCCGAATCCAAGACTTCTTCTGAGCTGCACCAATCCTCTGGAACGCTCTACCCCAAGAAGTTAAGATGAATCACAACTTATTCAGCTTTAGACGCTCCCTAAAAACGCATCTTTTTAAGGCGGCCTATCACAATCCCTAGCTGAACTAAATTCACATAATCCCTCCACAACTTCTCAGAACATAACCCCACATCAAACTCCATGGCACCCAAATGCTTCTCAAGGCTCTGGCCAACTGGTCCAGGAAGCCATTATCTATCCCCCATTTCCTTGAGATGGCTGGATTGTCATTGTAAATAAGCACTTGTACCTTGCCCCTCCCCCATCTCATTGTAGAGTGTAAGCTTTCACGAGCAGGGTTGTCTTTTTTCCCTCTAATTATTGTATTTTCTATAATTGTTACTTGTTTGTATATGATCCTCCTGAATTGTAAAGCGCTGCGGAGTATGTTAGTGCTATAGAAATAAAGATTATTATTATTATTATTATTATTATTATTAATGTTGAGCTGGATTTCTTCTGATCGTCATCGCCGATGGCAGCGACGTTCATTCCGAGCTCCGGAGGAGACTACACAATTGTGGTGAGGTGGCTTTCTTCCTTTTTCGAAATCAGAGAACCAACATGTCCTCCCCATCCACTGAGGAGCTGATCATGTGACCCCTGACTCCTCCCCTCCATGTGACATCATCACAGGTCCTGTAAGCACAGAGCAGCCATATATCTAGTGTGCGGCTCTGCAGGTGGAGGTAGGTGCAGGGTATTATATATCTAGTGTGCGGCTCTGCAGGTGGAGGTAGGTGCAGGGTATTATATATCTAGTGTGCGGCTCTGCAGGTGGAGGTAGGTGCAGGGTATTATATATCTAGTGTGCGGCTCTGCAGGTGGAGGTAGGTGCAGGGTATTATATATCTAGTGTGCGGCTCTGCAGGTGGAGGTAGGTGCAGGGTATTATATATCTAGTGTGCGGCTCTGCAGGTGGAGGTAGGTGCAGGGTATTATATATCTAGTGTGCGGCTCTGCAGGTGGAGGTAGGTGCAGGGTATTATATATCTAGTGTGCGGCTCTGCAGGTGGAGGTAGGTGCAGGGTATTATATATCTAGTGTGCGGCTCTGCAGGTGGAGGTAGGTGCAGGGTATTATATATCTAGTGTGCGGCTCTGCAGGTGGAGGTAGGTGCAGGTTATTATATATCTAGTGTGCGGCTCTGCAGGTGGAGGTAGGTGCAGGGTATTATATATCTAGTGTGCGGCTCTGCAGGTGGAGGTAGGTGCAGGGTATTATATCTCTAGTGTGCGGCTCTGCAGGTGGAGGTAGGTGCAGGGTATTATATATCTAGTGTGCGGCTCTGCAGGTGGAGGTAGGTGCAGGGTATTATATATCTAGTGTGCGGCTCTGCAGGTGGAGGTAGGTGCAGGGTATTATATATCTAGTGTGCGGCTCTGCAGGTGGAGGTAGGTGCAGGGTATTATATATCTAGTGTGCGGCTCTGCAGGTGGAGGTAGGTGCAGGGTATTATATATCTAGTGTGCGGCTCTGCAGGTGGAGGTAGGTGCAGGGTATTATATATCTAGTGTGCGGCTCTGCAGGTGGAGGTAGGTGCAGGGTATTATATATCTAGTGTGCGGCTCTGCAGGTGGAGGTAGGTGCAGGGTATTATATCTAGTGTGCGGCTCTGCAGGAGGAGGTAGGTGCAGGGTATTATATATCTAGTGTGCGGCTCTGCAGGTGGAGGTAGGTGCAGGGTATTATATCTCTAGTGTGCGGCTCTGCAGGTGGAGGTAGGTGCAGGGTATTATATATCTAGTGTGCGGCTCTGCAGGTGGAGGTAGGTGCAGGGTATTATATATCTAGTGTGCGGCTCTGCAGGTGGAGGTAGGTGCAGGGTATTATATATCTAGTGTGCGGCTCTGCAGGTGGAGGTAGGTGCAGGGTATTATATATCTGTGTGCGGCTCTGCAGGTGGAGGTAGGTGCAGGGTATTATATATCTAGTGTGCGGCTCTGCAGGTGGAGGTAGGTGCAGGGTATTATATATCTAGTGTGCGGCTCTGCAGGTGGAGGTAGGTGCAGGGTATTATATATCTAGTGTGCGGCTCTGCAGGTGGAGGTAGGTGCAGGGTATTATATATCTGTGTGCGGCTCTGCAGGTGGAGGTAGGTGCAGGGTATTATATATCTGTGTGCGGCTCTGCAGGTGGAGGTAGGTGCAGGGTATTATATATCTAGTGTGCGGCTCTGCAGGTGGAGGTAGGTGCAGGGTATTATATATCTAGTGTGCGGCTCTGCAGGTGGAGGTAGGTGCAGGGTATTATATATCTAGTGTGCGGCTCTGCAGGTGGAGGTAGGTGCAGGGTATTATATATCTAGTGTGCGGCTCTGCAGGTGGAGGTAGGTGCAGGGTATTATATATCTAGTGTGCGGCTCTGCAGGTGGAGGTAGGTGCAGGGTATTATATATCTGTGTGCGGCTCTGCAGGTGGAGGTAGGTGCAGGGTATTATATATCTAGTGTGCGGCTCTGCAGGTGGAGGTAGGTGCAGGGTATTATATATCTAGTGTGCGGCTCTGCAGGTGGAGGTAGGTGCAGGGTATTATATATCTAGTGTGCGGCTCTGCAGGTGGAGGTAGGTGCAGGTTATTATATATCTAGTGTGCGGCTCTGCAGGTGGAGGTAGGTGCAGGGTATTATATATCTAGTGTGCGGCTCTGCAGGTGGAGGTAGGTGCAGGGTATTATATATCTGTGTGCGGCTCTGCAGGTGGAGGTAGGTGCAGGGTATTATATATCTAGTGTGCGGCTCTGCAGGTGGAGGTAGGTGCAGGGTATTATATATCTAGTGTGCGGCTCTGCAGGTGGAGGTAGGTGCAGGGTATTATATATCTAGTGTGCGGCTCTGCAGGTGGAGGTAGGTGCAGGGTATTATATATCTAGTGTGGGGCTCTGCAGGTGGAGGTAGGTGCAGGTTATTATATATCTAGTGTGCGGCTCTGCAGGTGGAGGTAGGTGCAGGGTGTTATATATCTAGTGTGCGGCTCTGCAGGTGGAGGTAGGTGCAGGGTATTATATATCTAGTGTGCGGCTCTGCAGGTGGAGGTAGGTGCAGGGTATTATATATCTAGTGTGCGGCTCTGCAGGTGGAGGTAGGTGCAGGGTATTATATATCTAGTGTGCGGCTCTGCAGGTGGAGGTAGGTGCAGGGTATTATATATCTAGTGTGCGGCTCTGCAGGTGGAGGTGTGTGCAGGGTATTATATATCTAGTGTGCGGCTCTGCAGGTGGAGGTAGGTGCAGGGTATTATATATCTAGTGTGCGGCTCTGCAGGTGGAGGTGTGTGCAGGGTATTATATATCTAGTGTGCGGCTCTGCAGGTGGAGGTAGGTGCAGGGTATTATATATCTAGTGTGCGGCTCTGCAGGTGGAGGTAGGTGCAGGGTATTATATATCTAGTGTGCGGCTCTGCAGGTGGAGGTAGGTGCAGGGTATTATATATCTAGTGTGCGGCTCTGCAGGTGGAGGTAGGTGCAGGGTATTATATATCTAGTGTGCGGCTCTGCAGGTGGAGGTAGGTGCAGGGTATTATATATCTAGTGTGCGGCTCTGCAGGTGGAGGTAGGTGCAGGGTATTATATATCTAGTGTGCGGCTCTGCAGGTGGAGGTGTGTGCAGGGTATTATATATCTAGTGTGCGGCTCTGCAGGTGGAGGTAGGTGCAGGTTATTATATATCTAGTGTGCGGCTCTGCAGGTGGAGGTAGGTGCAGGGTATTATATATCTAGTGTGCGGCTCTGCAGGTGGAGGTAGGTGCAGGGTATTATATATCTAGTGTGCGGCTCTGCAGGTGGAGGTAGGTGCAGGGTATTATATATCTAGTGTGCGGCTCTGCAGGTGGAGGTAGGTGCAGGGTATTATATATCTAGTGTGCGGCTCTGCAGGTGCAGGTTATTATATATCTGTGTGCGGCTCTGCAGGTGGAGGTAGGTGCAGGGTATTATATATCTAGTGTGCGGCTCTGCAGGTGGAGGTAGGTGCAGGGTATTATATATCTAGTGTGCGGCTCTGCAGGTGGAGGTAGGTGCAGGGTATTATATATCTAGTGTGCGGCTCTGCAGGTGGAGGTAGGTGCAGGGTATTATATATCTAGTGTGCGGCTCTGCAGGTGGAGGTAGGTGCAGGGTATTATATATCTAGTGTGCGGCTCTGCAGGTGGAGGTAGGTGCAGGGTATTATATATCTAGTGTGCGGCTCTGCAGGTGGAGGTAGGTGCAGGGTATTATATATCTAGTGTGCGGCTCTGCAGGTGGAGGTAGGTGCAGGGTATTATATATCTAGTGTGCGGCTCTGCAGGTGGAGGTAGGTGCAGGGTATTATATATCTAGTGTGCGGCTCTGCAGGTGGAGGTAGGTGCAGGGTATTATATATCTAGTGTGCGGCTCTGCAGGTGGAGGTGTGTGCAGGGTATTATATATCTAGTGTGCGGCTCTGCAGGTGGAGGTAGGTGCAGGTTATTATATATCTAGTGTGCGGCTCTGCAGGTGGAGGTAGGTGCAGGTTATTATATATCTAGTGTGCGGCTCTGCAGGTGGAGGTAGGTGCAGGGTATTATATATCTAGTGTGCGGCTCTGCAGGTGGAGGTAGGTGCAGGGTATTATATATCTAGTGTGCGGCTCTGCAGGTGGAGGTAGGTGCAGGGTATTATATATCTAGTGTGCGGCTCTGCAGGTGGAGGTAGGTGCAGGGTATTATATATCTAGTGTGCGGCTCTGCAGGTGGAGGTAGGTGCAGGGTATTATATATCTAGTGTGCGGCTCTGCAGGTGGAGGTAGGTGCAGGTTATTATATATCTAGTGTGCGGCTCTGCAGGTGGAGGTAGGTGCAGGGTATTATATATCTAGTGTGCGGCTCTGCAGGTGCAGGTTATTATATATCTGTGTGCGGCTCTGCAGGTGGAGGTAGGTGCAGGTTATTATATATCTAGTGTGCGGCTCTGCAGGTGGAGGTAGGTGCAGGGTATTATATATCTAGTGTGCGGCTCTGCAGGTGGAGGTAGGTGCAGGGTATTGTATATCTATGTGCGGCTCTGCAGGTGGAGGTAGGTGCAGGGTATTATATATCTAGTGTGCGGCTCTGCAGGTGGAGGTAGGTGCAGGGTATTGTATATCTATGTGCGGCTCTGCAGGTGGAGGTAGGTGCAGGGTATTATATATCTAGTGTGCGGCTCTGCAGGTGGAGGTAGGTGCAGGGTATTATATATCTAGTGTGCGGCTCTGCAGGTTGAGGTAGGTGCAGGTTATTATATATCTAGTGTGCGGCTCTGCAGGTGGAGGTAGGTGCAGGGTATTATATATCTAGTGTGCGGCTCTGCAGGTGGAGGTAGGTGCAGGTTATTATATATCTAGTGTGCGGCTCTGCAGGTGGAGGTAGGTGCAGGGTATTATATATCTAGTGTGCGGCTCTGCAGGTGGAGGTAGGTGCAGGGTATTATATATCTAGTGTGCGGCTCTGCAGGTGGAGGTAGGTGCAGGTTATTATATATCTAGTGTGCGGCTCTGCAGGTGGAGGTAGGTGCAGGGTATTATATATCTAGTGTGCGGCTCTGCAGGTGGAGGTAGGTGCAGGGTATTATATATCTAGTGTGCGGCTCTGCAGGTGGAGGTAGGTGCAGGGTATTATATATCTAGTGTGCGGCTCTGCAGGTGGAGGTAGGTGCAGGTTATTATATATCTAGTGTGCGGCTCTGCAGGTGGAGGTAGGTGCAGGGTATTATATATCTAGTGTGTGGCTCTGCAGGAGGAGGTAGGTGCAGGGTATTATATATCTAGTGTGCGGCTCTGCAGGTGGAGGTAGGTGCAGGGTATTATATATCTAGTGTGCGGCTCTGCAGGTGGAGGTAGGTGCAGGGTATTATATATCTAGTGTGCGGCTCTGCAGGAGGAGGTAGGTGCAGGGTATTATATATCTAGTGTGCGGCTCTGCAGGTGGAGGTAGGTGCAGGGTATTATATATCTAGTGTGCGGCTCTGCAGGTGGAGGTAGGTGCAGGGTATTATATATCTAGTGTGCGGCTCTGCAGGTGGAGGTAGGTGCAGGTTATTATATATCTAGTGTGCGGCTCTGCAGGTGGAGGTAGGTGCAGGGTATTATATATCTAGTGTGCGGCTCTGCAGGTGGAGGTAGGTGCAGGTTATTATATATCTAGTGTGCGGCTCTGCAGGTGGAGGTAGGTGCAGGGTATTATATATCTAGTGTGCGGCTCTGCAGGTGGAGGTAGGTGCAGGGTATTATATATCTAGTGTGCGGCTCTGCAGGTGGAGGTAGGTGCAGGGTATTATATATCTAGTGTGCGGCTCTGCAGGTGGAGGTAGGTGCAGGGTATTATATATCTAGTGTGCGGCTCTGCAGGTGGAGGTAGGTGCAGGGTATTATATATCTAGTGTGCGGCTCTGCAGGTGGAGGTAGGTGCAGGGTATTATATATCTAGTGTGCGGCTCTGCAGGTGGAGGTAGGTGCAGAGTCCCCATTATTTGGGGGCTGTCGTTATAATAGAGAATATCTAAACGTGTTTTACGCATTTATTTTTCACTCCTAAATTAGAAATCTAATGTGGAGACATTTTGTAATTGGCAATTTTCACGATTTTGTGGCCCTCATACAATGAATATACGGTATCGTGCTCGTTTCCTAGTGCACCGACCCGTCCGCCATCCAAGGAGCTCTGAGACCCTTGTATAAGAGGGACCCCGTTGTGGTCGCACTTGTCTCGGGAGTCTGATCTCCTGCATTCCCTAAATTCGTTCTTTCCGTGCCGTCAGTTGTTAATCATATCCATTGTTATTTTGTGTGTTTAGCAAATTATGTTGATAAACTTTGTTACAATTCTTGAATCATGAATAGGAACTGAGCCGCTAAGCAAGGAACCCTGAATTAGTGATGAGCGGGCACTACCATGCTCTGGTGCTCAGTAATCGTAACTAGTGATGAGCGAGCACTACCATGCTCTGGTGCTCAGTACTGGTAGGTAGTGATGAGCGGGCACTACCATGCTCAGGTGCTCAGTACTGGTAGGTAGTGATGAGCGGGCACTACCATGCTCAGGTGCTCAGTACTGGTAACTAGTGATGAGCGGGCACTAGCATGCTCTGGTGCTCAGTACTGGTAGGTAGTGATGAGCGGGCACTACCATGCTCAGGTGCTCAGTACTGGTAACTAGTGATGAGCGGGCACTAGCATGCTCTGGTGCTCAGTACTGGTAGGTAGTGATGAGCGGGCACTACCATGCTCAGGTGCTCAGTACTGGTAACTAGTGATGAGCGGGCACTAGCATGCTCTGGTGCTCAGTACTGGTAGGTAGTGATGAGCGGGCACTACCATGCTCAGGTGCTCAGTACTGGTAACTAGTGATGAGCATGCACTAGCATGCTCTGGTGCTCAGTACTGGTAACTAGTGATGAGCGGGCACTACCATGCTCGGGTGCTCAGTACTGGTAACTAGTGATGAGTGGGCACTACCATGCTCAGGGGCTCTGTACTGGTAACTAGTGATGAGTGGGCACTATCATGCTCAGGTGCTCAGTACTCGTAACTAGTGATGAGCGGGCACTACCATGCTCGGGTGCTCAGTACTGGTAACTAGTGATGAGCGGGCACTACCGTGCTCAGTACTCGTAACTAGTGATGAGCGGGCACTACCATGCTCAGGTGTTCAGTACTCGTAACTAGTGATGAGCGGGCACTACCATGCTCAGGTGCTCGGTACTCGTAACTAGTGATGAGCGGGCACTACCATGCTCGAGTGCTCAGTACTCGTAACTAGTGATGAGCGAACACTACCATGCTCGGGTGCTTGGTACTCGTAACTAGTGATGAGCGGGCACTACCATGCTCAGGTGCTCGGTACTCGTAACTAGTGATGAGCGGGCACTACCATGCTCAGGTGCTCAGTACTGGTAACTAGTGATGAGCGGGCACTAGCATGCTCGGGTGCTCAGTACTGGTAACTAGTGATGAGCGGGCACTACCATGCTCGAGTGCTCAGTACTCGTAACTAGTGATGAGCGGGCACTACCATGCTCGGGTGCTCAGTACTCGTAACTAGTGATGAGCGGGCACTACCATGCTCGGTACTCGTAACTAGTGATGAGCGGGCACTACCATGCTCGAGTGCTCAGTACTCTTAACTAGTGATGAGCGGGCACTACCATGCTCGGGTGCTCAGTACTCGTAACTAGTGATGAGCGGGCACTACCATGCTCGGGTGCTCAGTACTCGTAACTAGTGATGAGCGGGCACTACCATGCTCGGGTGCTCGGTACTCGTAACTAGTGATGAGCGGGCACTACCATGCTCGAGTGCTCAGTACTTGTAACTAGTGATGAGCGGGCACTACCATGCTCGGGTGCTCAGTACTCGTAACTAGTGATGAGCGGGCACTACCATGCTCAGGTGCTCAGTACTTGTAACTAGTGATGAGCGGGCACTACCATGCTCAGGTGCTCAGTACTGGTAACTAGTGATGAGTATGCAGGTATACAGTATACAGGTATACATCTTTTTTCTCCCAAACATACCTGAAGAAGGCTGTAGGATAAAACATCCGAGCCGAAACGCGTTGTATAATTAACCATATTTTAATGTACAAATAAAATATCTCTTTACTTATTTGTATATTGGTCCAGTCATATGACCAAAAATCATCCAATATGTTCCACCATTGGTAGCAGGAGCGCCACAAGTCTTTGGAACTTCTTTCACTAAGTGGACCTGCTGGAGGCTCCTCTCTAGTATCCAGTGCGATTGCTGCAGACTGCACCATAATCCTATTGGAAAGTGGATCAACTCCTTTTGGATTATTCCAGGCTTCCTAACCTCTGAACCAGGTGAGAGTTCCACTATCTCAATACTATAGAGGTAGCACGGTCAGAAGACACGGGATCCAGGCATTAAGGTTCACAGCACACGGTTTTAATGTCCAAACAAAAGTCCATAACACAATACATGTGCCTCTCCAGCAGAAAACTCAGGGAGTTCTGTTCACTCCCTCACACCCGGCACACCTGCCCTCGTTCCTGATTCTATTTAACCCTTCCTTCAGCCTGTAGGGAAACAGCATTAACCCTAGAGTGGATTTACTTTCTATCATGGAGTGAGCACAACCGGGGCGAGACATACCGGCCGTCATAGATAACCCCGGTCACAGTCTCACATACCCCCCCCCCCCCTCAGTTCAAGCGTGCGGGTTTGAACTCCCGCCATCAAACACGGGCCGCGGGACAAGGTATCGGCGTTGCCCTGCAACCTACCGGCCCGGTGTTCAACCGTAAACCGGAAGTTATGCAGAGAAAGGAACCACCGGGTAACCCGGGCATTCCGTTCCTTGGCGGACCTCATCCAGACCAGTGGAGAGTGATCCGTCACCAAGCGAAACTGCCGTCCCAGCAGGTAATAGCGTAGGGACTCCAAGGCCCACTTGATCGCCAGGCACTCCTTCTCCACTACGCTATAATTCCGCTCGGGAGGGGTGAGCTTCCTACTTAAGAAGGTGACGGGGTGTTCCTCCCCCTGAACCACCTGAGACAGCACTGCCCCCAGGCCGATCTCCGAGGCGTCAGTCTGTACTATGAACTCCTTCCGGAAATCAGGGTTGACCAGAACGGGCTGTCCGCACAGGACCTCCTTCAGGGCCTGGAAGGAGTCCTCGGCCTGCGGAGTCCAGCGCACCATGACTGACTTCTTGCCTTTGAGAAGGTCCGTCAAGGGGGCTGATAGTCCCGCAAAATCCTTTACAAACCTCCTGTAGTACCCCACAATACCCAGGAAGGCCCTAACCTGCTTCGTGGTCAGGGGTCTAGGCCACTTCTGGATCGCCTCAACCTTGTTAATTTGGGGCTTAATCACTCCTTGGCCTATCACGTAGCCCAAGTAGTGGGCTTCCGTGAGTCCCAATGCACATTTCTTGGGATTGGCTGTCAATCCGGCTGTTCGAAGCGCGTCCACCACCGCTTGTACCTGTTCCAAGTGGGTCTGCCAATCGGAGCTGTAAATAATGATGTCATCCAGGTACGCTGATGCATACGCCTGGTGGGGTTCCAGCACTAAGTCCATCAACCTCTGGAACGTGGCCGGAGCGCCATGTAACCCAAAAGGCAAGACAACATAGTGGAAGAGACCCTCCGGCGTAACAAAAGCGGTTTTCTCCTTGGCGGACTCCGTTAGTGGCACCTGCCAGTACCCTTTGGTCAGGTCGAGCGTGGTAAAATATCGCGCCTGTCCCAGTCTATCAATCAGCTCATCCACCCGGGGCATGGGGTAGAGATCGAACTTGGATATTTCGTTCAATCTCCTAAAGTCATTGCAGAACCTTAAGGAGCCATCGGGTTTTGGTATTAGGACAATCGGACTAGCCCATTCACTCCGGGATTTTTCGATGACCCCCAGGCGTAACATTGTCTTTACTTCCTCCGATATGGCTTGTCGTCGAGCCTCCGGTACCCGGTATGACTTCAGGCGTACCTTCAGGTGGGGCTCGGTGACAATATCATGTCGTATCAGACTGGTCCTACCGGGCAGCTCGGAGAAGACATCGGGGTTCTGCTGAACCAACCGTCTGGCCTCTCGCCTCTGTTGCTTGGTGAGGGCTTCTCCAATCCTTACTTCCGGTTCGTCCTCTCCGGAGGTCGCTGGAGCCGGATGTGAACGACCCGAAGAGGAGGGAGGTGGGGAAAAAACAGCCATCAGGCTTTCCCGTTCCTGCCAAGGTTTTAATAGGTTGACATGGTATATTTGTTCAGGTTTCCGCCTACCGGGCTGCAATACTTTATAGTTAACCACCCCTACTCTTTCCTTTTATCTCGTAGGGGCCTTGCCACTGAGCCAGGAATTTGCTCTCCGCCGTGGGGATCAATACCAACACCCGATCCCCGGGTTTAAAGGTCCGCACGGTGGCTTGTCTATTGTAGCGGCCGCTTTGCGCGGCCTGAGCCTCCTGTAAATGCTCCTTCACAATTGGCATGACCGCGCTTATGCGGTTCTGCATACCAAAAATGTGTTCAATCACACTTTTATGGGGGGTGGGCTCTTGTTTCCTTTGCCAGGTCCAACAATCCCCGGGGATGTCGCCCGTATAACAATTCAAAAGGCGAAAACCCCGTGGATGCCTGTGGCACCTCTCGTATGGCAAACATCAAATAGGGAAGCATCATATCCCAGTCTTTCCCGTCTTTTGAAATCACCCTTCTTAGCATGGTTTTCAGGGTTTTATTGAAACGCTCGACTAAACCGTCCGTTTGAGGATGATACACAGACGTACGCAACTGCTTGATCTGGAGTAGCCGGCATAGCTCTTTGGTCACTTTAGACATGAATGGGGTCCCCTGATCCGTAAGGATCTCCTTGGGCAATCCCACCCGGCAGAACACAGCAAACAACTCCCGAGCTATAAGCTTTGCTGCAGTATGTCTGAGAGGTATCGCCTCGGGATACCGGGTGGCATAGTCAACGATCACTAGGATGTGTTGGTGCCCTCGAGCGGACTTTACGAGGGGCCCCACCAGATCCATCCCTATCCGTTCAAAAGGGACTTCTATAATGGGTAACGGTACCAACGGACTGCGAAAATGGGTCAGGGGTGCAGTAAGCTGACACTCCGGGCAGGTTTCGCAGAACCGTTTTACCTCCCCAAAGACCCCGGGCCAATAGAACCTTTGCAATATTCGCTCCTGCGTTTTCTTGACCCCTAGGTGGCCACTCATCGGGTGTTTATGAGCCAAGTCGAGGACCCGCCGGCGATGCGGCTGGGGCACCACCAACTGTTCTACCCCTACGCCCCGTATTTCATCTACCCGGTAGAGTAAATCCTGCTTAAGAGCGAAATGGGGGTACCTTACCTGGGCACCGGGCAGCTGTGCCACCCCGTCAACTACTGTCACCCGACTCCGGGCATGTATTAACGTAGGGTCCTGGAGTTGGGCTGTCCCAAACGTATCCGGGGACGCCTCCAACTCCGGGATGGGCTCGACCGTCTCAGCCTCTCCTGCCAATACCTCCTAGGGGCGACCTATCGGGTTCACACTCTGTCCCTATCATGGTGACCCCTACGGCAGGTGTCCCGGATTCAGGATTGTAGGGCTCAGGTCCCGGACCGACCAATATCTGAGGGGACTTAGGGGGTCCCCTCCATAAAGTCCAAAAATAGGGCAGATCCCTTCCTAGGATCACGTCATAAGGAAGAGTGTTAAGAAGTCCCACCTCATGTTGCACCTGACCGCAAGGTGCTGTGATGGTGACAATCCCCGTGGGATAGTCGCGGCGGTCCCCATGTATGCAAACCACCCCCACGGTGCGTCCTGTGGCCTTTACTTTAGCTCTCAAGGTGGATCGCACAAGGGTCACTAAGCTTCCGGAATCCAACAATCCTGTAACCGGACATCCATTCACCTGTATTTGGCACAAGTGGGGCTCCGTCTCTGGGGAGACCAGGTCAGCGGTACACACCACATGAGCATACATTGAACCCCGCCGGGTAACCCCACAATCCATGGGCTCCGTGGTGAGTGGACACTGGGCTTCCATATGTCCCACCCGCTGGCACCGCCAACATCTAATGGGGACGGAAACCCCCTTGACAGGTTGTCATTTAGGGTACAGAACCTTCCGGACCTCAGGAATGGCGGCCGCGGCCTCAGACGGGACGGTAGGGGACTCCTGTACCGTTGTCAGCGGTGGGTCCTTGGCCCTAGGCTTGGAGGGGCCGGACCGACGGGCGGTACGCAAAGTCTCAGTGTCCCGTATCCAGTCCTGCGTAGCCACATGCCGCTCTACCAGGGACACTAATTGGTCCAGGGTACTCGGGTCACCCTGTCCGACCCACCGTTGAACGGTGATGGGTAAAGTGCGCACAAAACGATCCACTACTACCCTTTCCACCATTTGCGCCGGGCTCAGAGTGTCAGGCTGCAACCACTTTTTTACAAGATGCAACAAGTCATAGGCCTGGGAGCGTACGGGTTTGGCTTCCTCATAGAACCACTGATTTACCCGCTGAGCCCGTACATAGGTATTCACCCCCAACCGAGCCAGTATTTCGGCTTTCAGGGTCACATAGTCAATGGCGTCCTCGGCACAGAGGTCCAGGTACGCTTTTTGGGGTTCCCCCGTCAGATAGGGCGACAATACCTCAGCCCACTGCGGGGTCGGCAGCTTTTCCCGCTCGGCCACCCGCTCAAACACCGCCAGGAACGCTTCCACATCATCACCCGGGGTCATCTTTTGCAACGCTTGTCTCACCGCTTTCCGGACGCTGCCGTCGTCACCCGGTCCCGGGGTTGTTGCTGCCGGTCACGCACGGATCGACTTGGCCAGGAGAACCATCTGTTCTTGGTGCCTTTTTTCCTCCAATTGCAAGGCTTGCTGCTGACGGGCATTGGCCTGCTCCATCTGTTCTTGGTGCCTTTTGTCCTGCACTTGCAAGGATTGCTGCTGACGTGCATTGGCCTGATCCATCTGTTCTTGGAGTTTTTTTTTCCTGCACTTGCAAGGATTGGAGCAGGTGTGCATTGGTCTGTTGCTGCTGTGCATTAGCCTGAGCCAAATGCTTTAGTATGTCCTCCATGGCGTCGCCGGGTTTGGGCTGTAGTATAGCCGCTTGAATCCAGGACATGCGCAGCTGGGTCACCAGGGATGGATGCTACACCTCACCGGCTGTCATGCCCGCCGATTCTCCACCATATGTGAAGTAGCACGGTCGGCTGCGCAGCAGAAGACACGGGATCCAGGCATTAAGGTTCACAGCACACGGTTTTAATGTCCAAACAAAAGTCCATAACAAAGTACATGTGCTTCTCCAGCAGAGAGCTCAGGGAGTTCTGTTCACTCCCTCACACCCGGCACACCTGCCCTTGTTCCTGATTCTATTTAACCCTCCTTCAGCCTGTAGGGAAACAGCATTAACCCTAGAGTGGATTTACTTTCTATCATGGAGTGAGCACAACCGGGGCGAGACATACCGGCCGTCATAGATAACCCCGGTCACAGTCTCACAATATATATATATATATATATATATATATATATATATATATATATATATATATATATATATATATATATATATAACTCATTACACTCAGATTGGCGCCGCGTTTGTCTCTTTCTATCTTTCCCTGTCTCCAGGGTATTTTTTTTTGTAACTAGTGATGAGTGAGCACTACCATGCTCGGATGCATGATACTCATAAAGAGCAGGTCGGATGCCTAGATGGACTCAACTTGTGTACCAAATATAATGGAAGTCAATGGGAAACTCAAGCATTCTTCTGGAAGATTTTCTGGAAAAATGCTTGAGTTCCCCATTGACTTCCATTATACTCTGGTACATGAGTTGAATATGCTTGAATATTCTAGTATTTAATATTGTTCCAGCCATCTTTCGGCATTTCAAAGAAATTACAACAGTTGTCCTCGACAACCTTCAATTTAGCAGGTTATAGCATGGTGTAGTTGAGTTGTTTGGACAGCATTTCTTTTAGGCTAAGTTCACACTTCCGTTGTTTTGCATCAGTCACAATCAGTCGCCTTGAGGAATTACGGTATCCTGCAAAATATTTTGCAGGAATCCTGTTTTTCCCCATAGGCTTCTATTAGTGACGGATTGTGACTGATGATGCTGCGTTGCATCCGCTGCGTCGCGGTCAGTCGTTTTTTAACTGACCGCCAGGCGGGAGCAACGCGGCATGTAACGTTTTTTGAGCAGCGCGATCCGTAGGATTTTGCTGCGCATGCGCTCTCTGGCTCCCCGCCCCCGTAACCAGGATAAACATCGAGTAACCAAGCAATGCGCTTTGGTTAGTTACCCGATATTTACAGTGGTTACGGGTGCAGGGAGCCCGCACTAAGCTGGTATCCAAGATAAATATCGGGTAATCAAGCAAAAAGTGCTTTGCTTATACCCGATGTTTACCTTGGATACAGTGTGCAAGGAGGCCGACACTTCACCACTCTGCTCCGCCCCCTCCCGCACTCCGCTTGTGTACTCACACACTCACACTCACACACGCTCACACTCACTCACTTGTCCCCAGCCCTGCAGTCCCCGCGGCATTGATGTCCTCAGCTCCACGGCCCCGCTTGGCTCCGCCCCCTCGCGCTCCGCCCCCTCCCGCACTCCGCATGTACACACGCATGTACACACGCATGTAGACACACACACACACACACACACACACACACACTCACCTGTCCCCAGTCACGCAGACCGCAGCACTGACGTTCTCAGCTCCGCCCCCGAACTCCGCCCCCCCCGCACACAACGGAGTCCGACAAAGAAATTCTTTTCTTTGTCACCGTTGTCATCCGTTGTATAACGCATCAGTCACATGCGTCAAGCAATGCATGTGACTGATGCAAAACAACGGAAATGTAAACTTAGCCTTAGCGTAAATGTTTGTTGTTTTCCCTGTGCTTCCAAAGAGAAGTTGTAAAAGAGTTGAACCTATTGGCCATTGACTTTGAGAGGACCTTGGCATCTATTCAGCTCCAGAGTCTTGTCCAGGTCTTGATAGTTTAGAAAATTGGCAAAAAAGTTTGTGGACGAGCACCTAGGTGATGGAGTTCAGAAGGGATCCTACGCGCCCAGAAAAGAGGGGAGAAAGGATCAGCTCTATAATTATTCCTAAGGCAGGCATCCAGGAACACATATCTATCTTTGCATTTAACGCCTTCCAGAAGCCTTAGATCATTACAGATGGTTTTCATGGTCATCCTTCTTATTCATTTGACCAGCAAAAGCAGATTCTAAAACCTTAACCCATGCCCATGGTGTGACTACATCCTCAAGATCAGAGATTCATTTCTCTTCATCTGAGAACCTCTCTCTTAGGTTCTCAACATCAGCATGCAGCAGATCAAAGTCGACTTCGAAGAAATATTTTTATTTCAATGAGTATTCCATTATGGCTTTCAGGATGTCCAGTGTTGTAGGGTTTTTCCTCTAGTAGAGCTACTGCAGTACCAGGATGGTAGGATTCTCTCACTCACAGAGCCTTATTATTGAACTTGATCCAACTTACTGGCTATTTGGTGGCGCTACTTCAGGGCCACGATCAGAGACTGATGGGCCAGTAAAGAATAAAAATGTTTAGTGAGTAATTATCGACATTCAGTTACAGTTTTGAAGATGTCCAATGTAATATGGTTTTCCTCAGACAGAGCTGCTGAAGTACCAGGAACAGAAGATTAGGTTGCATTGTGCAAATTACTCCAGCTAGATATTTCACTTTACATGAGGCATGACTTACAGAGCTAGACAAAGCCAGGTTTAATGTGCACAAGTGATATTATACCTCCCTTATCGTCCAAAATACTTTTACATCAGCTTCTCTCCTTTCCAGTTAGGTCTTTATTATATTGGATCCTCTCAGTGGAGACCTTCAATACAAGATAATTCTCCTGATTGCCCTGTGAAGGATGGATATGGACAGGGACAAGATGGCGGAGAGGATATTACACCTCACCCTAGAGATCCTCTTCCGGCTTACTGGAGAGGTGAGAGATTCTGATGACGTCACATTACATCATTCTTATCTATGGGAATAACAGATGGACAGAACTGGAGAGGTGAGGACTCTGGAAATGTCTGGAGTGAGATTTATTACTGTGTCTCTCCATAACCAGGATTACACAGTAGTGAAGAAGACCTCTAGTGACCGCTGTCAGGCCCCTGTGTCTGAGGGATGGGGAAGACCCCTGAGCCCAATCACGGGGCCTCCACCTCACCCCCCGATACATGAGGACATCAATGACCAGAAGATCCTAGAACTCACCTACAAGATGATTGAGCTGCTGACTGGAGAGGTGACACTGCTGGGAATGCTGGGACATTATACAGTAACGCTATGAAGGGATCGGGGGTGACGGTATCATTGTATGTGTCAGGTTCCTATAAGGTGTCAGGATGTCACCGTCTATTTCTCCATGGAGGAGTGGGAGTATTTAGAAGGACACAAAGATCTGTACAAGGACGTCATGATGGAGGTTCCCCAGCCCCTCACATCACCAGGTAATAGACAGGACTAAATACACATGGCCTATAATTATCTGTATGTAAGGAATGAATTCAGTCCCTGTATGTGTCTCCTCCAGTTCTATCCAGTAAGAGGACAACACCAGAGAGATGTCCCCGTCCTCTTCTCGCACAGGACTGTAAACAAGAAGACCCCGATGTTCCTCAGGATGTGTCTCCTCCAGTTCTATCCAGTAAGAGGACAACACCAGAGAGATGTCCCCGTCCTCTTCTCCCACAGGACTGTAAACAAGAAGACTCCGATGTTCCTCAGGATCATCAGGTAGATGGAGAGAAGGTGCCATGAAATCTCCCTATGATGTGTAGATGGCTGTGAAGGTCTTGTGCTCAGTCTTGTTTTATCCTCCAGTATTATATGTGTTATACTTGTGTAATGAGAGCGGTGGAGATGGCAGGATTAGAGCTGATCATAGATGGGACTTCTCCATCTGTCTGTGACTTTTACAATATTTGTTTCAGGGGGAAGATCTGCCCCATATTAATACTACAGAGACATATGTGAGGGGTGATGAGCGGAGTAAAGAGGAGATTCCTACAGATAACCGCCCAGGTGAGTAGTGACCACTAAATGCAGAGAAGTCACAGATTCTTCTTATTCACATATTTGTCGGTCGTTTTTTTAGTGTATATTTTCTCTCCTTCAGTCAAAATACATATTAAATGTGGATGACTATAGAATTCTGTTCCAAGTGAAATAAATATATTATCTCCTAGTAGAATAATTTTTTTATGTGATAATAAAACCAAGAACATAAAATCAGAAACCCCTAACAAACTGTTTTGAAAAATGAACTGTTCATATGACCATCTCTTTGGAATCTGACTAGAAATCCTGACTAATTTTATACTTGTATGAACACTTTTCCTTGCCATCCATGAGAGCACTCCTCCCTATCACTGTATCGGAAGCCTAAAGTAAAATATCTAGACACCTTCCACTATCAGTGGTCTTCCTGTTCTTTCAACAGGGGAACTTGGAGCATCTGGCTTGTAGAATTGTGAATCATGGAAGACCCTAAAGGCCACTTTACACGCAATGACATCGCTAACGAGATGTCGTTGGTGTCACGGATTTTGTGACGCACATCCGGCCTCGTTATCGACGTTGTTGCGTTTGAAATGCACGAACGACCGTTAACGATCAAAAATACTCACCATATCGTTGATCGTTGACACGACATTCTAATCACAACTATCGTTGCTGCTGCAGGTACAATGTTGTTTGTCGTTCCTGCGGCAGCACAGATCGGTATGTGTGACACCGCAGGAACGAGGAACATCACTTTACCTCCGACCGCCCGCAATGAGGAAGGAAGGAGGTGGGCGGGATGTTTGTCCCGCTCATCTCCGCTCCTCCGCTTCTATTGGGCGGCCGCTTAGTGACGCCGCATAAACCGCCCCCTTAGAAAGGAGGCGGTTTGCCAGTCACAGCGACGTCGCTAGGCAGGTAAGTATCTGTGACGGGTGTAAGTGATGTTGTGCGCCACAGGCTGCGATTTGCCCGTGGCGCATAACGGGGGGACGGGTACGCTCGCTAGCGATATCGATAGTAATATCGCTGCGTGTAAAGTGCCCTTAAGAAAGGCTCTGAAGCAAACGCTAGTAGTGATAGCACTGAATAAATTGGCCTTTGGGTACTAACATTAAAGGCCCCGTTACACGCAACGACATCGCTAACAATATATCGCTGGGGTCATGGAAATCGTGACGCACATCCGGCGTCGTTAGCGACGTCGTTGCATGTGACACTTTTGAACGACCGCTAACGATCTCAATTACCTGAAATATCATTGATCATTGACACGTCGTTCCTTTCCCAAATTTCGTTGATCTTCTGAGATGAAGGTTGTTCGTCATTCCTGAGGCAGCACACATTGCTGCGTGTGACACCCCGGGAACGACGAACAACAGCGTTCCTACATAGGTCATGAATTCAGAAAAATCTGACAATAGAGGAAACAACCTTACCAAAACCAGATTAGATTACCAATGCACTAGCAGAATGCAACAGACCCCATACAGCTTAGGTGCAAAATACTGATTAAGCAGTTGATCACAAACCTGCCAATTCATATAGGAGGTGGTTATTTAGTATTACAAATGCACACAGATGAGGCTTGCATAAGCGCCAGTCATACAGATACATGTGGTTTAAAGTGTCTGGCTTACATCTTGCTGTTGACACTGTGAGCGAAATACACTCCTTCTATGCCTCTTGAACTCCAAATTATTAAGATTTGTTTTACGAGTGCTCTGGTAATCATTACAGCACACACGCTTTGTTGTGTACTGAAAGTTTCTGTTGTCTTTTTACATCATATGACCAGTTTATATAGTACCTCAAACAAAGAAATAACTTCTCCGAACTATGCATCAATAAGAACAATAGGAGTATGAACAGAAATGTGAAACGTCCCCACCCATCAGTGATAGCTGATCCCTACGACATCATTAGCTATAAGACAAGATGGCCATTATAAAGAACAAAATGGAATTCTGTCACAATAGCCAAATTATTAGCTCAGGCAGGCACATATTTAGAAAACTATGTTTCATTAACTTTACACTGCACAAATACACTTAGGGGTACTTTGCACGTTGCGACATCGCTACTGCGATATCGTCGGGGTCAAATCGAAAGTGACGCACATCCGGCGCCGGTAACGATGTCGCAACGTGTAAAGCCTAGGAGAGAAGATGAACGAGCGTGAAACAGTCTAAAATCGGTGATCTGTGTCATGTCGTTCATTTTCATAATGTCGGTGCGTCCGCAGGTACAATGTTGTTTATCGCTTCTGCGGCTCCGCACATCGCTGTGTGTGAAGCCGCAGGAGCGACAAACATCTCCTTACGTGCGCCCGGCGTCCACCGGCAATGCGGAAGGGAGAAGGTGGGCGGGATGTTTACATCCCGCTCATCTCCGGCCCTCCGCTGCTATTGGCCGGCCGCTTAGTGACGTCGCGGTGATGCCGAACGCACCTCCCCCTTGAAGGAGGGATTCTTCGGCAGTCACAGTGACGTCACCAACCAGGTATGTGCGTGTGAAGCTGCCGTAGCGATAATGTTCGCTATCGCGCTCGGCATCGCTAGTATCGGCTAGTGATGTCGCAGCGTGCAAAGTACCCCTTAGTGTTGGTATCACTCAAAATTGAAACATTGAAAAGTTTACAGGGTATGAATAAGTTTTCAAGGCCCTGTTTGTCGCTGAAATCAGGGTCTCTGTTCCTAACTCATGCTGATGTGAGATTACATAGCAAAAACCTACTGGCAGATTCCCTTTAAAGCCATGGGGTTTTTTTGTACATGACCATACTATTTTTCCATTTTCTGTGCTACAGTGTGGATATCTGGGAGGGTGTAAAACAGACTCACATCACTTAATCTTATTAAACTGCAGCTGACTTTATGATTTTTCTACTGAGCAATTTACTAGAAAAGGGGTGGTAAAAGGGATATTGAAATTTTTTGGATACTGAATTAAATGCAGAAGTTGAAAACTTCTATTAAATTGTGACCTGTCAGACCAGCCTTCATCAGTTAATAGATACCTGGCGACTTGACCCAAATTTTATGAAAATCTTTTAAATAGAAATTGTTTAAAATTGTTTTTATAGAATTTCAGAGCAACATAATTCAAAAATAAGAAAAATAAGTTTATTCTTAGCAGATGGCTATGCTTGGAACAAAGGCGGACATCAAGTTTCTTCAGATTTTAAAGCAAGTGATCATGGAGTCACACATGATACATATGAAGAGCCTGCCATTATCAACTCGGCCTTTCAGAGCAAAGATCTATCATCTGATCCTTTTCAGTTGGTCCCATCTTCATCGCAGATTGTGAAGCAAAATCAAAACGCTCACACAGGAATTAAGCCATATTCATGTTCAAAATGTGGGAAAAGATTCATCTATGACTTCGATCTTATGAGACATCAGCAAATTCAGACAGCAGAGAAGCCATATTCATGTTCAGAATGTGGGAAATGTTTTAAGCGGAAAGCAAATATTGTTGAGCATCAAAGAATTCACACAGGGGAGAAGCCTTTTTCATGTTCAGTATGTGGAAAATGTTTTAGCCAGAAATCAGTTCTATTTAGACATCAGAGACTTCACACAGGTGAGAAACCATTTTCATGTTCACAATGTGGCAAATCTTTTAAAGAGAAGGCAGTTTTAGTGGCACATCAAAAAAGTCATACAGGGGAGAAGCCATTTCCATGTTCAGAATGTGGGAAATGTTTTGCTCAGAAATCAAATCTTACTGCACATCAGAGAGTTCACACAGGGGAGAAGCCATTTTCATGTTCTAAATGTGGGAAGTTTTTTGGCCAGAAATCTGGTTTGATTACACATCAGAAAAGTCACACAGAAGAGAGGCCGTATTCATGCACAGTATGTGGGAAACCTTTTAAGTGGAAAACAAATCTTGTTGAACATCAAAGAATCCACACAGGGGAGAAGCCGTATTCATGTTCATTATGTGGAAAATGTTTTAGCCAAAAATCACTTCTTTCAAGACATCAAAAAACTCACACGAGAAAGAAACAAATTTGATGTTCACAATAAGGTAAATCTTTTAAACGGAAGAGAAATTTAGTTGCACATCAAATAAGTCACACACGCTAGAAGCCATTTTCGTACTCAGTATGTGGAAAATATTTTACCAAAAAAAACCACACGTTGCTACACATCAGGGCGTTCACAAAAGAGAGAAACCATAGTCATGTTCTGAATGTGGGAAATCTTTTTCTCGAAAATTAGATCTTAATAAACATCAGAAGAATCAGACGGAAGATGCTTTTTTTTGTAGATCATGTGGAAAGTGATTCATGCACAACTCAGATATAATTGCACATCAAGGATCTCACAGCGTAAAGCAGTCATGCGCAGAATGTGAGAAATGTTTTAGCCACAGATCACTTCTTTGACATCAAAGAACGGAGCTGTAACTGGTGTATCCATAATAACCATATCTTAAAGGGGTTGTGTCGCCTTTCTTTCTTCTGATCAATCTCACATTTATGCTCTTCCACCCAAGTTTGCAATTTTTGTTTTTAAAATACATTGGAGAAAATAAGTATCTGATACTCTGCTGATTTTGTTTTGTTTGGAAAGTTTTTTCCCACCTACAAAGAATGGAGAGATCTGTAATATTTTCATAGGTAACTTCAACTGTGACGGACAGAATCCCCCCAAAAAATCCAGAAAAATCACATTGTATGATTTTTATATAATTATTTAGCATTGTATTGCATGAAAAAAGTATTTGATCACCGACCAACTAGCAAGCATTCTGGCTCTCACAGACCTGTTATTTTTTGTTTAAAAAGCACCTACTCTGCACTCATTACCTGTATTAATTGCAACTGTTTGAACCCATTACCTGTATAAAAGACACCTATCCACACAATCAATCACACGCCAACCTGTCCACCATAGCCAAGATCAAAGAGTTGTCTGACGACAAAATTGTAGACCTGCACAAGCTGGGATGGGCTACAGAACAATAGGCAAGCAGCTTGGTGAGTAGGCAACAACTGTTGGTGCAATTATTAGAAAATGGAAGAAACATAAGATGACTGTTAATCTTACTCATTCTGGGGCTCCTTGCACAATCATACCTCATGGGGTAAAGATCATTCTGAGAAAGTTCAGGAATCAGCACAGAACTACATGGGAGGACCTGGTCCATGACCTGAAGAGAGCTGGGACCACAGACTCAAAGATTACAGTTAGTAAAACACTATGCCATCATTGATTAAAATCCTGCAGGACACGCAAGGTCCCCCTGCTCACTCCAGCACATGTCCAGACCCATTTGAAGATCGCCATTGACCATCTGGATGAGCCACAGGAGGCATGGGAGAAGGTCATGTGGTCAGATGAGAGCACAATAGAACTTTTTGATATCAACTCCACTTGCCGAATGGATAAATAAGGATAAGTACAACCCCAAGCACACTATCCCAACCGTGAAGCATGGGGGTCGAAACGTCATACTATGGGGTGCTTTTCTGTAAAGGGGGCAGGACGACTGCACCATATTGAATGGAGGATGGATGGGATCATTTATTGCAAAATTTTGGCCCTCAGTAAGAACATTGAAGATGGGTCTTGGCTGGATGTTCCAGCATGACAGTGACCCAAAACACACAGCCAAGGCAACTGAATGGATCCATAAGAAGCATTTCAAGGTCCTAGAGTGTCCCAGCTTTTTTAAGGCCCTGGAAGGAAATAATTGAAAATAAAGAAACAATATAATAGTTTGTCTTTGTCTGCACTGGATGTTAGATATTCTGTGGAATTGGAAGTGCCACATTGTAATTACTAGATGTGACCCAACCACGGTTTGTCTTTGATTATAGTATTTTACAAAGGAACTTGGTGACAAAAATGTCCCTATTGTTTAATACATCCCACCCCAAAACTAAATAAAGCAATTAAAATTGTAAGTTTGTGCTTCACTATTTCTTTAAGTGTGTGTGTTACGCTTCGGGATTCTGTTGTGCCTCAAACCGGTCCAGTCCTGTCATTGACTCCCACATTGGAGTTGGTCAACTCCGCAGCGCCACCTAGCCATTGCTTGAGGCATCAGATGACTAGAGTTTTGTACAATCCTGAGCCTAAGTGCTCATTCAGCCATACTGAGCATGTGCATGATGTCATCAATGACAAGGCATCCACTGATTGGTCATCAGTGACATCAGCAATGAAGTGGCAGCTGCGGATTGGTCATCATGACATCAACAACAACGTGGCAGCCTCTGTATGGCTGCAACTGACGACATTACCACATGCCATGTGGTCTGGGCCATGGAGGTGGCTATAAAAGGTCTGTAGCTCCGCTCATCGGGGGTGCGAGCGTCACACTGCTGCATGCTGACAGCTAAGGCTGCTATTCTGGCTGTTAGAGTGATTGGGTTCTAGCGCCATTTTCCTCCAGTCCTTGTGGCAAGTGTGTGTATGGATAAGCACAGTGACTGTGCCGCCCCTGCAGCGGTCGAACCGCTCTGATCCGGGAATTCTGCTGTGGTTCGAGGGTCTCCGGACCCGGGGGCTCCTGGCCACTCGAATGTAAAGGGGGTATTTACAAGGGATAAGGGTTTGTGACGCCAGCCGTGGTTCGGGGTAAGGGGGGTACTGTCGCTGCTGATGGGAGTACCCGGGGAAGATGGAGTGGGGGAGCCAGATGACGTTCCTTCCATGGGTAGGGGAGGCCCGAGACTCTGGATGGTGGTAATGCTGGTGTAGGGGAGTGCAGGGCTGGTTGGGAGCAGGGGAGGACCATGTACTCACTCAGGCACTGTTGGTGATGATGCGACCGCAAAGCAGACTCTGACAACAAGGTAAACCAACTCTCTGGGTGCCGCTGCCCTCCCCTATAGTACTGCCAGGTGGTCTGGAGCCTGCCTCCATGCACAAATTAGAAGTATTCTGGTGGCCCGTTGGCGTAAAGCTGTCTGGGCCCTGCTCCCTACTTGTTGGTAGTGGAGCTGCGCTCTCAAGGGCTTACACTTGAGATTTCTGTGGGTTGGAAAGCCCTATCCCCCTCGTTGCGCTAGTGCCCCTGATCTCTGAGCTTCTTGAGGACAGTCCATAAAGTCACTATCTTCTACAGGTTAATTGCTGGATTGCCTGAAGCTACTCCCCGACCTAGGGTCCAGTACCCCGCCGTGCTTTCGGCCCGGATAGGTTATTAGACTCGAGCTGCTGACTGTCCTCCAAGACCAGGTCTAGGCACCCAGCCTCAATACCCTGCATGACCGGGTCTGCGACTCCTCCAGGCCCAGACCACCGTCTGCGACACAACCTCTAACACCCAGGGAGCCACACACTCCCCCAGCTCCTCACTACTCGAGGGCTACCACTCTTCTTCAGGTACCTGCTACTCCCAGCTCCTTTCTCTGGGAGCTACTTTTGTTCTGTCCTACTTCCCTCCCACCAGTCTGCCTGACCCCTAGGTGGGCGGCCCTATTCCAGCTCAGCAGCCGACTGGTGTGTCTGACAGGGTGTGGTGTGAGGTGTGGTTGGGATTTGGATGCGGATGGAGGCAGGAACCCAGAACCATGGGGGGTCGAGCCCTGCATGGAAGAATAGAAAGTCCAGGGGCGTCACATGACTACATCAGGGCTAGGCGTCGGTGCAAGGTATTTGTATCTGTGCACACCTGTACTTAGGACAATTGTTGACCCGCACTGTTCCGATCATTCCTCGGGTACCCGGTAACGCTAACCAGAGGACCCACGTAGTCTGACTTGCCCCTTTCGCATGTAACCGGTAGTCTGCAGTGCCAGACTTGGGTATATGTGCCAGCCCTGGGTACCCAGTGACGCTAACTGGTTAGCCTACTCGGTCAGATGTGTCCTCTACGCACGTGACTAACTCCTTTGTACCTGTACACGGTTCGACGTGCCCTGTACGCACGTGACTGGTTTCCCAGTGATGTTAACTGGGTTACCTCTCGGTCTGACGTGTTCCTACACACGCATCCGATACCTGTTGCGATTCCTTTTGGTTTTGACGTATCCCTACACACGTGATCATAACTTGAATACCTGTGAGGTTAACAGGGACATGCTACACGTTTGGGTGTGCCCTTAAACAGCCCCTTTGTTTCCTTTGGGGTCTCCTGAGTTGCTGTATTTCGTTCTCCTGTCCCATAGTGGCTTTAATACTTGCCCGGTGGACTTCGGGTGACAATTTATATCATATTATTTGATATCCAATCGTGCCCTCCGTAACCGTGTCTCCTGTTTATTACAAATAGATGCAGATATCATAATATTTTTCTCAGAATAGATTTTTTTAATCATTACACTGCTTTACATCAATTTTCCTGACTACAAGATAACTTTGGACCTTTATGAATGTTGGTGTGAGGAATCCAATTATCACATCCGTTATCTCCAGTCACGTCTGATTTAACTCTTACCAGAATAATATATCATTATACATAATTATCATTATATTAGTTAGATATGCAGAATACACAAAAGCAAATGGTTACATAGGTTGATAAAAGCCCTAGGTCCATCTAGTTCAACCTTCCTCCACCAGTTCTACATTTTGTCATTAAGTCATTTATAACCAATAATGTTGTGTGAACCGAGGAAATCATTCAGCCTTTTTTTTAAAAGCTGTTCTAGTGTCTGCCATTACAACCTCTTGTGGTAGGGCATTCCACAGTCTGACTGCTCTAACTGTAAAGAACCCTTTCCGATTTAGATTTTTTTCTAAGCTAACCAAATCTAACTTTTTCAACCTCTTATCATACGGGCGGCCTCCATTCCTTGTAGTAGTCTACTTGCCCACTCTGAACATCTTTTTTAAAATGTGGAGCCTAAAACTGGATTCCATATTCTAGATGTGTCCTCACAAGTGACTTCTAGAGGAGTAACAATACATTGGGATCCCGGGATCTAATCTCTCTTTTTATACACCCTAAAATCTTGTTTGCTTTAGCAGCTGCTGCTTGACATTGAGTGCTGCTGCTCAGCTTATTTGTAATGAGGATGCCCAAGTCCTTCTCCTGTTCTGTAGTCCCGAGTTTACTTTTATTTAATGTATATGCAGCTAGAGGATTACTCCGTCCTAGGTGCATTACTTTACATTTATCAACATTAAATCTCATTTGCCGGGGGGCGTGGCCTGGCAATGGAGGAGTGAGGACGCTAAAAAACCTTGCTCCCGCGCCTGAACTGCCCCTGAGCCCTATTAATCATACCCACCCAGCATTATAGACGTAAATGCCGGCTAAAAAGAAGGGGACCGGCGGGGGGACGCTGACAGACTCTCCTGTGCCTCCCTCAGAAAGCATTGCAAGGTTCCTAAGGAGCTCAGCGGGACAGGGCCTGACGCAGACTGACCCCTTCATGGCGGCCGCTGAAGTGTCTGGGGGTTCTTCCATGCCCCATCACTGCCAGATGGAACGTGCCCAGGGATCCTCCTGGAGAGATGGGAGCCCCCACAAGCCGAACGGAACACAGCGAGCAGAGGAAGGAGCAGACGGGGGACTGCTGCATCAGGGTGCCCCCTCCTTACCTGACATGGCGGCGGTCGCTCGTGGAAAGCATGCTCCCCACAGCAGCAGAGAGACGGAGGACATCGCAGACGCGGCAGCTACTGAACCAGGAATGCAGGCAGAGGGTAAGAAGTGTCAGACATCCCCACAGCCGCAGCAGAGATTATCGGTAACAGCAGCGCCTGTAGCCCTCTCAGAAAATAGGCGGGAATTTCAACACCTCAGCCCCACTGATAACACACTCTCATATGCTGCTGTGTGTGCGCTCCCTAACAACCTGAACGCTGCTGGTCAACATGAGGCTGCAGACACTGTGACTCTTATGCCTGCTCCTGATAACTCCTCATTGTCCCT
This sequence comes from Anomaloglossus baeobatrachus, assembly GCF_048569485.1. NCBI lineage: Eukaryota > Metazoa > Chordata > Amphibia > Anura > Aromobatidae > Anomaloglossus > Anomaloglossus baeobatrachus. Next base: position 583,552,641 of record NC_134357.1, read on the forward strand.
GAATAATCAGCTCCTCGGGCAGTCAGAGATAAGATCCCCCTCAGTACATATGTCAGTGTCAACATCAAAAAGCAGTGCACTGACAGTGGAGACTCCCTCCTCCCCAGAAAAAGGCTTGACCCCTGCTGTATTTAGATCTTCACCATCTGTCTCAGGGGATGGGGATATACAGGAGGGAACGCAAGAGGACTGTGTGTGGGATGACCTTAAAGCCAGAATAAGGACCATCCCCACTAGAGAGGAAATGGAAAACTACATCTCCAGACTAGAAGCCTCTTACAGAGCAGAATCGGCCTCAATCAGGGGGGAGGTGCAACAACTGTCAGAACGGGTGACGGCGTCTGAATCCTGCACTACATCTATCTCAATGCAACTGAAGGCACAGGCAACAGCATTATCTACACAAGCCCAACAGATAGAACATTTAACAGATCTGCTTGATGAGTTGGAAAACAGAGGAAGGCGAAACAACATTAGGGTAAGGGGCATCCCAGAAACCCTCGCCCCCCAAGATATAGATGAGTCACTGCGGCATCTTTTTAATTCTATATTGGGCCTTCCACGGGACTCCCGTTTGGAATTAGACAGGGCACACAGATCTCTGGGCCCTAAACCAGTTGAAGGTTCTAGTCCACGGGACATAATATGCAAAGTTCATAAATACAAGATAAAAGATGAAATCCTGAGAAAGGCACGGCAGAAAGATCCCATTTTATTCAAGAACACGCCGATTCATTTGCTACAGGACCTATCTCGGCACACATTACAAAAGCGCAGGGTTCTAAGGCCTTTATTAGATGCCCTGAGACAGAGAAACATCCTCTACTCATGGGGTTTCCCCTTTAAATTGCAAGTCCGACATGGCGGTTCCTCACATGCGATACAGTCTCCAAGGGATATCCCGGATTTCTGTGTGGCCCTTGGGATACCCGTGGTGCATATCAATGCTTCAGAATGGCCATACGTCCACGGAGTTCCAGGAGTGGAGGCACAGGCTCCTCGGTCGCAGCGGGTCCGTAAGAGAGATCGGGGCCCGCGGCGGCGGAGTGGAGTAAAGACTGGAGCACCATCACCAAGTGGAGACTGAGAGTCCCTGGACTGCCTCAAATGGGATCCACTGAAATGTGGGGAGAGAATGATGGTTTTGCCATTTAGGGCACTTTGGTCTGTGCAGGCGTTGTCACCATTATTTCTAATGATGGGATTGATAATTTTGACTCCATATCTATATAGAGTTTATGGTGTTTTAGGATTGATGGGTTGGGTACATTAAAGTTCACATATATAATTGAGTTGGGCCGGGGGCCGGTCCGGCGGGGAGCATGCCTCCCTTGAAAGTTCACGTTCCCTTGGGGCTCTACACGCTGCAGGCAGGTGTAGAACACATTGGCCCCCAATTGTTCACGGTTAACCTTTGCTCACTCTAAGAGTAAAATTTCATAGACAGGTTATTTGTATAACTAGTCCTTTGTTTGGTATTGTGATTCCTCGAATCTTCTACATCTTCCCTTTTTCTCTTGTATTCCTGAAGTAACCCTTCCCCCTCTCTCACCCCCCCCCCCTTTTTTTTTTTTTTTTTTTTTTTTTTTTTCTTTTTTCTCTCTCTTCTTTCTCTCTTCTTTTTCTTTTTCTTTTCCTCTCCTTCTTCTCTCTCCCCGTTCTCTCCTTCCCCTTTTTTATCTTTGTCCACTTCTCTTTGTCTCCCTTCCCCTATCTTTCCCGGATCCCTTCACGCTCTCTAAAGCCCCTGGACCAACATGACCACCCTCAACTTTAGCTCTATTAACATAAGGGGGTTTAATACCCCTCAAAAGCGTTCACAGGTCCTGTATTCTATGCACAAAAAAAAGGTTCAGATTCTTCTATTACAGGAGACGCATTTCAAGAAGGATCATGTACCCATACTACGAGATAGATTTTATCCAGTATGGTTTCACAGCGTTAACCCAGAGGCCAGATCTAAAGGAGTATCGATTGCACTTCATAAACACTTAGTGCACACCATAGTCGACTCCTGTATAGACGAGCAGGGTCGCTATATATTTCTTAAACTGAAGGTCGCAAATTCGATGTTTACAATCGCAAACTGGTACCTACCTAACACTAATCAGATTTCTACCTGTAGGGCCCTTCTGACGCAGCTATCTGATTTTGCAGAGGGGACATTGGTGGTTGGCGGTGACTTTAATTTTACTCTAGACCCAGCCATGGACTCCTCCTCTGGACGCAGCAGTGTCCGCACTAAGGAACTTAGTGCCCTAAAGCGGACTTTTCACGCCCTCCGACTGATTGATGTATGGAGAATCCTAAATCCCCAAGGTAAGGACTACACATATTATTCCCCACCACACAACTCATACAGCAGGATAGACCTTTTTCTGGTAAGCCACGGAGCGTTGGCTTGGCATCCCATTACAGAGATAGGGGAAATTTTTTGGTCCGACCATGCCCCAGTCTACCTCTCCCTTCAGGTACCCTCCCTCCCCCAGCGCTCATGGACCTGGAAGTTAAACAACAATTTACTTAAAGACAATCTCTGCCTAACGGAGTTGAGAGATTCAATTGACTCCTTCACGCAAGTCCATAGTTCTGACCCAACTTCTCAGCCTACCCAATGGGAGACCTTGAAGTGTGTCTTACGTGGAATACTGATTAAGCACGGCTCTAGGATCAAGAGGGAAAGAGCTGAAGAGATTGATAACTTGTTAACACAGATCCATGAGCTGGAAAATACACATAAACTGACACGTACCCCCACAGTTCTGGCTGACCTCGTCCTTAAACGAACTAACCTAAAAACCCTATTGGACCAGAAATTTCTCTATCATAGAGAGAGAGTCAAAAATTTTTATTATAATTCATCTGACAAATGTGGTCGTCCTTTGGCACGGCTGCTGCATCCCCGGGCCAACACCTCGTACATTTCATGCATCAACACCAAAGGAGACAAAACATATGATCCAACAGAGATCCTGGAGGTCTTTCGGTCCTACTACAAAGACCTATATAATATTAAAGGGCAATATGCGGAGCTCCCACCTGCTGACCTGGCAGATAGAATCGGGAGATATATACAAGAGACAGCCTTGCCTTCCCTAGATAGCAATGTTATAGAGATCCTGGAGGAGGATATATCAGAATCCGAAATCTGTAACGCAATTCAAATTACTCCCTCAGGTAAATCCCCTGGCCCCGATGGGTTCACCCCGGCTTTTTACAAATTGCTTAAGGATCAATTAGCCCCGATAATGGCCAAAACATTTAATTCTATTGATGAAGACACAAGGCTAACCCCTCAGTCTCTGGAAGCACACATTAGCGTGATCCCCAAACCGGGGAAAGACCCATTATTAGCTGCAAGCTATCGCCCTATCTCATTATTAAACGTGGACCTAAAACTCTACTCTAAGATTTTGGCTGATAGATTGTCCCCTTTCCTGCCCTCCGTTATTAACACAGACCAGGTGGGGTTTGTCAAGGGCCGTGAAGCAAGAGACAATACAATTAAAACCTTGTCTCTTATTGCTAAAGCTAAAAACAACTCGATCCCGCTGGGTCTCCTAGCCATCGATGCTGAGAAAGCCTTTGACAGAGTCCATTGGGGATTTCTGAGGGCAGCATTGGGTCAGTTGGGACTGGGACCCCGATTTATACAGAAAATTGGCGCTTTATATGACAACCCAACCGCTAAGGTCAGGGTTAACGGGGCTTTATCCTCCTCCTTTGCTGTACGAAACGGGACCAGACAAGGCTGCCCCTTATCTCCGCTTTTGTATGTAGTCATCATGGAACACTTAGCTAACGCTCTCAGGGGGAATAGTAATATCAAAGGACTCAAGATCGGGGATGCCCATCATAAAATTGCATTATATGCAGATGATCTCCTGTTATACATCTCTCAACCTCATATATCGATCCCGTCTATAATGAAGGAATTCGAACGATTTGGCCTCCTTAGTAACTTTAAAGTTAATCTATCAAAATCAGAAGCATTAAATATCTCTTTGACCCAAACTGAAGTTTCCCGGGCAATGTCTAACTTCCCATTCAAATGGAGACCTTCGGCCATTAAATATTTGGGTATTTCAATCCCAGCGGACCTCTCCAAACTATATACACTTAATCACTTACCACTACTAGAAGGTACAATAAAGAACTTAAAGTCTTACGGGGGACTGAAATTGTCTTGGATGGGCAGGATGAATGTAATTAAAATGGATATCCTGCCACGCTTTTTGTACTACTTTCAAACCATCCCCATTTCTCCTCCCAGTAGTTTTTTTCGTACCCTTCAATCTGCTATTATCCGATTCATATGGGGTAAAATTAAACCAAGAATCAACTTACGCACTCTTACCCTTCCAAGGGAGTGTGGAGGAGCAGGCCTTCCTAACTTCAGAGTCTACATGCAGGCTGCAGCCTTGACCCGTATATTAGACTGGCATTTCAACAGTGACTCTAAGCAATGGATACGGGTAGAGCAAGAAGGACTGGAGATCCCTCTTAAACACCTCCCTTGGATACCTCCTTCAGATCTTTCTAACGTGGGGATACTTTCAAATTTTATCAAAGAAACGCTCAAAGTTAGTCACATAGTATCCAAAAAAATGTCGCCTCCACAGTCAGTTAGTCCCCTCGCTTCCTTATTCTATACTCCATCATTTCACCCTGGATATAAACAGAGAAGCTACTTCGGCTGGAGGGCGGAGGAAGACATCCGCTGGGGGCACATACTGATTGATGGTAAATTACCCTCATTCCAAACCTTTCGGACACAGCTTCCGTCTAGAGGTTCACAATGGTTAGAGTTTCTCCAACTACGGGCATTTGTCTCTCCGGGGAGAACAGTTGATCGAGTCCGAGGCACTTGTAGTGCCTTTGAGGAACTGTTTACTAAAAACATCCCGCCTGAACACACAATCTCCCTTCTGTACGGTATTCTTATCAGAGTTGGGGTCTCAGGCAAACGAGGCTACCAATTAGCTTGGGAAAAGGAGCTGAAGCAACACTTCTCTCCCGATGAGTGGAAGAAATGTTTCTTATTTACTCATAAATTGTCAGTCACGTGCTCTGCAGGGGAGAAAAATTTTAAGATTTTGACACGTTGGTACCAGTTTCCGTCAAAACTACATATTATATTCCCTTCAGTATCTGCGATGTGCTGGAGATGTGGGCAAGATGTCGGTACCATGACACATATCTGGTGGGAGTGTGATGGATTAAAACAGTTTTGGGGAAAGGTTCTTGCTAATTATCAGCTTATAACTGGGAAAGCAGTGAATAACTGCCCCAAGATAGTCCTCCTCTCTATGTTACCACACTCAATCGCTTATCATAAGAGAGACATACTCCGCTTCTGCCTGGCGGCGGCGCGCTCCGTCATACCTAGGTACTGGAAGTCCTCCACGATACCTCCCATCTCAGAGTGGTACTCTGAAATGGCAAACATATGTAGGATGGAGGAGCTCTCTGCCGACATTGCGGGCACTAGGGACAAATTTTGCAGGACCTGGGGAGAATGGATCTTATTTAAGGACTCTCCAGATTTTGTTAAACTGTTTTGACGGAGCCATAACATCTTATTAGATCGGTGGAGTACAGCATGGTCAGGGATGAACCGGACAAGAATGTAGGACCACCTGATTCTCAGATGACAGTGAGCGCCTCTCCCCCACCCTAATCTAATCAAATCAAACTACCCAACATTTCCCTTTTGTGTCTGCCTTCGTCTTCCCAGCTTACTCACGCTGCTACCTACCTCTCCCCCACTTCCCCTTCTAATTCCCTCCCTTCTCCCCCCTTTCTTTCCTTTTTTTCTTCTCTCTCTGTCTCTCTCTCTTCTCTTCTCCTTCCCTTTTCCTGAGATCTCGTTGGAATCCAATTTGAAGAGGTCTATTGAGGACTATAGATGTAAAGTGTTCATTATCCGGTCAAATTGAGATCGAGACAGATTGAGAAAACATGATTTCTTTACTATGCAATTTATAAAAAGTTTGACATGTCAGTCATTCAGTTTTTCATGATGTATATGTATAATATGATATGTTTACAATAAAAATAGATTGAACATAAATCTCATTTGCCAAGTATCTGCCCATTCTGACATCTTATCCAGATATTTTTGTAATATTGTACTATCCAGGTCAGTTTTTAATATCCTACATAGTTTGGTGTCATCAGCAAAGACTGACACTTTACTATCAATCCCATCTACAAGGTCATTAATAAAGAGATTCAAAAGAATTGGTCCTAGCACAGATCCCTGCGGTACCCCACTGCTGACTGTAGCTCATTTAGAGAATGTACCATTTATGACTACTCTTTGTTTCCTATCTTTTAGCCAATTCCTTACCCAGTTGCATATAGTTTCCCCTAGTCCTTGCTTCTGGAGCTTTAGTATAAGGCTATTATGTGGTACAGTATCAAATGCCTTTGCAAAGTCCAAATAAATCACATCAGCTGCATTGCCAATATCCAGATTTGCACTTACCCCCTCATAGAACCCAACAGAAACGACTTATCTTTCATGAATCCATGCTGTTAGTTATTATATTATTTTCTGCAATATATTTTTGCACGTCATCCCTTAAAATGCCCTCAAAAACTTTGCACACTACTGATGTCAGGCTTACTGGACGGTAGTTGCCTGGATCCACCTTCTTACCTTTCTTAAATATCGGTACCACATCAGCAATCCTCCAATCCTGTGTCATCAAAACCTGTTATAAGCGAGTGTAAAACGATGAGATACAGCGGTCTGTCGACTACTGAGCTCAATTCCCTCAATATCCGTGGATGAATGCCATCTGGCCCTGGAGATTGGTCAATGTTTAATTTACTCGGAGGCAGGCGTATTTCTTGTGTTAAATTAATTATATCAGGTGGTGAATTTTGATTTTTGAAACGGGGGTCCTAGCTAGGTGTGTGTGCCGTTGTAATGGTTGTTACCTTGGCGAAATGCCTCCATAGACTGCAGGTTGCCGTTGGCGAAGACAGGCCAGGGCTAGATGGTCTGCAACAAGTTAGGGGAGACCAAAGTCCAAAAATACATACGTTACTTCAAACAATACTTCACGGACATCTCTCTTGCATCAAGCAGCCAGGGGCGCTTTTCATTTACATATAACCTCATTTCCTCTTTCTTAGGGTGCTTTCACACATCCAGTTTTTGCCATCAGGCACAATCCGGCAAAATGTGGATAAAACTGATCCGGTGCTGGATCCGTTTTATTCCCCATTGACTTGTATTAGTGCCGGATTGTGCCGGATGGCCTTGCGTTGCATGAGGCGTCTGCCGGATTCGGCGAAATTTCTTCGTCCGGTTGCCGGAAAGGACGCAGCATGGAACGTTTTTTGACTCCGGCAAAAAAATGGACCACGACGCCGTCCGGCATGTTGTATAATGGAAGCCTATGGGCGCCGGATTTGTCGCCATCTGGCATATGACAAAATCCAACGACTGATCCTGTTTTTTGAACTGAGCATGCTCAGTATCACAATGGATCTGTCAAAAAACGGAACACATGGAAAAACGGATGCGACAAATCCGTTTTTTGCCGGATCCGTCGCCCTCATCTTGCCCTGGGAGGGTTGCACGGGTCGAGGTGCAACTCTACGGCCACTCACAGGTACTCTTAGTTTTCAATTGACCTGTGAGGCCTCCCCTAGAGAGGTCACGTTGGTACGACCCAGCAGTCCTACTGACAATGTCCATTCTTGGAGGGTCACAGACTTCTGGCTGTAGTGCACCCTCAGCTTCCTGTAGAGGACTCGTGTCCCAATAAGGCGACCATAACTTACTTTTACTTATGCACAAATAGGTTCCTTTCCACCATAGTCAACTGCTCGCTAGCGTTTGATTCAAGTCCTTCTCTTTCAATCCCCTTTTACACGAGCCTTATATTTTCACTGGATCTCCCTGACCTGGGTTTCGGTCTATCAGATATTTCCATCTATCAAATGTTGCAGTCTATCACGTATCTCGTCTCATTCCTCTGTCCTTAGGAAGTATTATCTGGTGTCCGGATCTCCCTCTTCTCTGCACACACCCTGTAACATGAGTCTGCTAACCAGAAGACCGTAGGTCCCTCTTGTCTGAATACTAGACCCTATCTGCCTTACTGTCACACAGTTGTTCCTGGTATCTCCAAGTAGCTCCTCTCATCCTGAGGTAATACATGTCATTTACCAAACACATTTTAAAAGATCTCATTTTCTTTGAGAAGGGTGTACGCAGCACTTCCACTTCCTTATACGACCCTCCGCTCCGTACACATCAATAACACACGGCTCCGCTCCGTACACATCGTACACACGCGGCTCCGCTCCGTACACATCGTACACACACGGCTCTGCTCCGTACACATCGTACACACACGGCTCCGCTCCGTACACATCGTACACACACGGCTCCGCTCCGTACACATCGTACACACGCGGCTCCGCTCCGTACACCTCGTACACACACGGCTCTGCTCCGTACACCTCATACACACACGGCTCCGCTCCGTACAGCTCGTACACACGCGGCTCTGCTCCGTACACCTCATACACACACGGCTCCGCTCCGTACAGCTCGTACACACGCGGCTCCGCTCCGTACACCTCGTACACACGCGGCTCCGCTCCGTACACATCGTACACACGCGGCTCCGCTCCGTACACATCGTACACACGCGGCTCTGCTCCGTACACATCGTACACACGCGGCTCTGCTCCGTACACATCGTACACACGCGGCTCTGCTCCGTACACATCGTACACACGCGGCTCTGTTCCGTACACATCGTACACACGCGGCTCTGCTCCGTACACCTTGTATACACACGGCTCCGCTCCGTACACCTCGTACACACACGGCTCTGCTACATCCACACTGTAAACCCCTCCTGACCCCACACATAAACTTCCCCTCATCCAGCACCATGACAACCAGCACAGCAGAGTCCTGCATACACTGAGGAGCTGATCATGTGACCCCTGACTCCTCCCTCCATGTGACATCATCACAGGTCCTGTAAGCACAGAGCAGCCATATATCTAGTGTGCGGCTCTGCAGGTGGAGGTAGGTGCAGGGTATTATATATCTAGTGTGCGGCTCTGCAGGTGGAGGTAGGTGCAGGGTATTATATATCTAGTGTGCGGCTCTGCAGGTGGAGGTAGGTGCAGGGTATTATATATCTAGTGTGCGGCTCTGCAGGTGGAGGTAGGTGCAGGGTATTATATATCTAGTGTGCGGCTCTGCAGGTGGAGGTAGGTGCAGGGTATTATATATCTAGTGTGCGGCTCTGCAGGTGGAGGTAGGTGCAGGGTATTATATATCTAGTGTGCGGCTCTGCAGGTGGAGGTAGGTGCAGGTTATTATATATCTAGTGTGCGGCTCTGCAGGTGGAGGTAGGTGCAGGGTATTATATATCTAGTGTGCGGCTCTGCAGGTGGAGGTAGGTGCAGAGTATTATATATCTAGTGTGCGGCTCTGCAGGTGGAGGTAGGTGCAGGGTATTATATATCTAGTGTGCGGCTCTGCAGGTGGAGGTAGGTGCAGGGTATTATATATCTAGTGTGCGGCTCTGCAGGAGGAGGTAGGTGCAGGGTATTATATATCTGTGTGTGGCTCTGCAGGTGGAGGTAGGTGCAGGGTATTATATATCTAGTGTGCGGCTCTGCAGGTGGAGGTAGGTGCAGGGTATTATATATCTAGTGTGCGGCTCTGCAGGTGGAGGTAGGTGCAGGTTATTATATATCTAGTGTGCGGCTCTGCAGGTGGAGGTAGGTGCAGGGTATCATATATCTAGTGTGCGGCTCTGCAGGTGGAGGTAGGTGCAGGGTATTATATATCTAGTGTGCGGCTCTGCAGGTGGAGGTAGGTGCAGGTTATTATATATCTAGTGTGCGGCTCTGCAGGTGGAGGTAGGTGCAGGGTATTATATATCTAGTGTGCGGCTCTGCAGGTGGAGGTAGGTGCAGGGTATTATATATCTGTGTGCGGCTCTGCAGGTGGAGGTAGGTGCAGGGTATTATATATCTAGTGTGCGGCTCTGCAGGTGGAGGTAGGTGCAGGGTATTATATATCTAGTGTGCGGCTCTGCAGGTGGAGGTAGGTGCAGGGTATTATATATCTAGTGTGCGGCTCTGCAGGTGGAGGTAGGTGCAGGGTATTATATATCTAGTGTGCGGCTCTGCAGGTGGAGGTAGGTGCAGGGTATTATATATCTGTGTGCGGCTCTGCAGGTGGAGGTAGGTGCAGGGTATTATATATCTAGTGTGCGGCTCTGCAGGTGGAGGTAGGTGCAGGGTATTATATATCTAGTGTGCGGCTCTGCAGGTGGAGGTAGGTGCAGGGTATTATATATCTAGTGTGCGGCTCTGCAGGTGGAGGTAGGTGCAGGGTATTATATATCTAGTGTGCGGCTCTGCAGGTGGAGGTAGGTGCAGGGTATTATATATCTAGTGTGCGGCTCTGCAGGTGGAGGTAGGTGCAGGGTATTATATATCTAGTGTGCGGCTCTGCAGGTGGAGGTAGGTGCAGGGTATTATATATCTAGTGTGCGGCTCTGCAGGTGGAGGTAGGTGCAGGGTATTATATATCTAGTGTGCGGCTCTGCAGGAGGAGGTAGGTGCAGGTTATTATATATCTAGTGTGCGGCTCTGCAGGTGGAGGTAGGTGCAGGTTATTATATATCTAGTGTGCGGCTCTGCAGGTGGAGGTAGGTGCAGGGTATTATATATCTAGTGTGCGGCTCTGCAGGTGGAGGTAGGTGCAGAGTATTATATATCTAGTGTGCGGCTCTGCAGGTGGAGGTAGGTGCAGGGTATTATATATCTAGTGTGCGGCTCTGCAGGTGGAGGTAGGTGCAGGGTATTATATATCTAGTGTGCGGCTCTGCAGGTGGAGGTAGGTGCAGGGTATTATATATCTAGTGTGCGGATCTGCAGGTGGAGGTAGGTGCAGGGTATTATATATCTAGTGTGCGGCTCTGCAGGAGGAGGTAGGTGCAGGGTATTATATATCTAGTGTGCGGCTCTGCAGGAGGAGGTAGGTGCAGGGTATTATATATCTAGTGTGCGGCTCTGCAGGTGGAGGTAGGTGCAGGGTATTATATATCTGTGTGCGGCTCTGCAGGAGGAGGTAGGTGCAGGGTATTATATATCTAGTGTGCGGCTCTGCAGGTGGAGGTAGGTGCAGGGTATTATATATCTAGTGTGCGGCTCTGCAGGTGGAGGTAGGTGCAGGGTATTATATATCTAGTGTGCGGCTCTGCAGGTGGAGGTAGGTGCAGGGTATTATATATCTAGTGTGCGGCTCTGCAGGTGGAGGTAGGTGCAGGGTATTATATATCTGTGTGCGGCTCTGCAGGAGGAGGTAGGTGCAGGGTATTATATATCTAGTGTGCGGCTCTGCAGGTGGAGGTAGGTGCAGGGTATTATATATCTGTGTGCGGCTCTGCAGGTGGAGGTAGGTGCAGGGTATTATATATCTAGTGTGCGGCTCTGCAGGTGGAGGTAGGTGCAGGGTATTATATATCTAGTGTGCGGCTCTGCAGGTGGAGGTAGGTGCAGGGTATTATATATCTAGTGTGCGGCTCTGCAGGTGGAGGTAGGTGCAGGGTATTATATATCTAGTGTGCGGCTCTGCAGGTGGAGGTAGGTGCAGGTTATTATATATCTAGTGTGCGGCTCTGCAGGTGGAGGTAGGTGCAGGGTATTATATATCTAGTGTGCGGCTCTGCAGGTGGAGGTAGGTGCAGGGTATTATATATCTAGTGTGCGGCTCTGCAGGTGGAGGTAGGTGCAGGGTATTATATATCTAGTGTGCGGCTCTGCAGGTGGAGGTAGGTGCAGGGCATTATATATCTAGTGTGCGGCTCTGCAGGTGGAGGTAGGTGCAGGGTATTATATATCTAGTGTGCGGCTCTGCAGGTGGAGGTAGGTGCAGGGTATTATATATCTAGTGTGCGGCTCTGCAGGTGGAGGTAGGTGCAGGGTATTATATATCTAGTGTGCGGCTCTGCAGGTGGAGGTAGGTGCAGGGTATTATATATCTAGTGTGCGGCTCTGCAGGTGGAGGTAGGTGCAGGTTATTATATATCTAGTGTGCGGCTCTGCAGGTGGAGGTAGGTGCAGGGTATTATATATCTAGTGTGCGGCTCTGCAGGTGGAGGTAGGTGCAGGGTATTATATATCTAGTGTGCGGCTCTGCAGGTGGAGGTAGGTGCAGGGTATTATATATCTAGTGTGCGGCTCTGCAGGTGGAGGTAGGTGCAGGGCATTATATATCTAGTGTGCGGCTCTGCAGGTGGAGGTAGGTGCAGGTTATTATATATCTAGTGTGCGGCTCTGCAGGAGGAGGTAGGTGCAGGGTATTATATATCTAGTGTGCGGCTCTGCAGGTGGAGGTAGGTTCAGGGTATTATATATCTAGTGTGCGGCTCTGCAGGTGGAGGTAGGTGCAGGGTATTATATATCTAGTGTGCGGCTCTGCAGGTGGAGGTAGGTGCAGGGTATTATATATCTAGTGTGAGGCTCTGCAGGTGGAGGTAGGTGCAGGGTATTATATATCTAGTGTGCGGCTCTGCAGGTGGAGGTAGGTGCAGGGTATTATATATCTAGTGTGCGGCTCTGCAGGTGGAGGTAGGTGCAGGGTATTATATATCTAGTGTGCGGCTCTGCAGGTGGAGGTAGGTGCAGGGTATTATATATCTAGTGTGCGGCTCTGCAGGTGGAGGTAGGTGCAGGTTATTATATATCTAGTGTGCGGCTCTGCAGGTGGAGGTAGGTGCAGGGTATTATATATCTGTGTGCGGCTCTGCAGGTGGAGGTAGGTGCAGGGTATTATATATCTGTGTGCGGCTCTGCAGGTGGAGGTAGGTGCAGGGTATTATATATCTAGTGTGCGGCTCTGCAGGAGGAGGTAGGTGCAGGGTATTATATATCTAGTGTGCGGCTCTGCAGGTGGAGGTAGGTGCAGGGTATTATATATCTAGTGTGCGGCTCTGCAGGTGGAGGTAGGTGCAGGGTATTATATATCTAGTGTGCGGCTCTGCAGGTGGAGGTAGGTGCAGGGTATTATATATCTAGTGTGCGGCTCTGCAGGTGGAGGTAGGTGCAGGGTATTATATATCTAGTGTGCGGCTCTGCAGGTGGAGGTAGGTGCAGGTTATTATATATCTGTGTGCGGCTCTGCAGGTGGAGGTAGGTGCAGGGTATTATATATCTAGTGTGCGGCTCTGCAGGTGGAGGTAGGTGCAGGGTATTATATATCTAGTGTGCGGCTCTGCAGGTGGAGGTAGGTGCAGGGTATTATATATCTAGTGTGCGGCTCTGCAGGTGGAGGTAGGTGCAGGTTATTATATATCTAGTGTGCGGCTCTGCAGGAGGAGGTAGGTGCAGGTTATTATATATCTAGTGTGCGGCTCTGCAGGTGGAGGTAGGTGCAGGTTATTATATATCTGTGTGCGGCTCTGCAGGTGGAGGTAGGTGCAGGGTATTATATATCTAGTGTGCGGCTCTGCAGGTGGAGGTAGGTGCAGGGTATTATATATCTAGTGTGCGGCTCTGCAGGTGGAGGTAGGTGCAGGGTATTATATATCTAGTGTGCGGCTCTGCAGGTGGAGGTAGGTGCAGGTTATTATATATCTAGTGTGCGGCTCTGCAGGTGGAGGTAGGTGCAGGGTATTATATATCTAGTGTGCGGCTCTGCAGGTGGAGGTAGGTGCAGGGTATTATATATCTAGTGTGCGGCTCTGCAGGTGGAGGTAGGTGCAGGGTATTATATATCTAGTGTGCGGCTCTGCAGGTGGAGGTAGGTGCAGGGTATTATATATCTAGTGTGCGGCTCTGCAGGTGGAGGTAGGTGCAGGGTATTATATATCTAGTGTGCGGCTCTGCAGGTGGAGGTAGGTGCAGGGTATTATATATCTAGTGTGCGGCTCTGCAGGTGGAGGTAGGTGCAGGGTATTATATATCTAGTGTGCGGCTCTGCAGGTGGAGGTAGGTGCAGGGTATTATATATCTGTGTGCGGCTCTGCAGGTGGAGGTAGGTGCAGGGTATTATATATCTGTGTGCGGCTCTGCAGGTGGAGGTAGGTGCAGGGTATTATATATCTAGTGTGCGGCTCTGCAGGTGGAGGTAGGTGCAGGGTATTATATATCTAGTGTGCGGCTCTGCAGGTGGAGGTAGGTGCAGGGTATTATATATCTAGTGTGCGGCTCTGCAGGTGGAGGTAGGTGCAGGGTATTATATATCTAGTGTGCGGCTCTGCAGGTGGAGGTAGGTGCAGGGTATTATATATCTAGTGTGCGGCTCTGCAGGTGGAGGTAGGTGCAGGGTATTATATATCTAGTGTGTGGCTCTGCAGGTGGAGGTAGGTGCAGGGTATTATATATCTAGTGTGCGGCTCTGCAGGTGGAGGTAGGAGCAGGGTATTATATATCTAGTGTGCGGCTCTGCAGGTGGAGGTAGGTGCAGGTTATTATATATCTAGTGTGCGGCTCTGCAGGTGGAGGTAGGTGCAGGGTATTATATATCTAGTGTGCGGCTCTGCAGGTGGAGGTAGGTGCAGGTTATGATATATCTGTGTGCGGCTCTGCAGGTGGAGGTAGGTGCAGGGTATTATATATCTAGTGTGCGGCTCTGCAGGTGGAGGTAGGTGCAGGGTATTATATATCTAGTGTGCGGCTCTGCAGGTGGAGGTAGGTGCAGGTTATTATATATCTGTGTGCGGCTCTGCAGGTGGAGGTAGGTGCAGGCACCCAGACAGACAGGGAAAGAGACAGACAGACATACACACAGAGATAGACAGGGAAAGAGACAGACAGACATACACACAGAGATAGACAGGGAAAGAGACAGACAGACATACACACAGAGATAGACAGGGAAAGAGACAGACAGACATACACACAGAGATAGACAGGGAAAGAGACAGAGAGACAGACACACAAAGACAGACAGATATAAACAGATGCTAAAATTATTTCTTTAAATAATTTGTAAAAAAAATGGTGTGGGATCCTCTCTAGTTTTGATAACCAGCCACGGTAAAGCTGACCCCATGGGGTTCCTGCCTGTAGCTGCTGCTTTACCCGTGCTGATTATCAAAAATAGGGCGGAAGCCCACAATATTTTTTTACAGTGGTGCGTTCGCCAATCACAGCAATGCCAATACTTAACATAACTGTGATGGGGCCGGAAGTGCCCACACCGGAAAAGCCTGCTGATTGGTTGCTTTGCAACCTTTCAACAAGCTTTATTCGGATGACAAACCTGAACAGTAAGCGGATGTACAGATAAAAGTCTGTGTTTGGGTCCAGGACCTGAACACCCAGTGTTCGGCACGAACCCCAAACTTGATTTTCAGGAATTAACACATATGATGTTACTAACATCTGAACAGGCCGCTAGAGCTGGCAACTATCCGAACCACAGAACCACGATCTCGGGGTGTCGATGGGGTTCAAGATGTTCTGTTAAACATCTAGATGCTGTTGTCACTATTGCCAGCAGCAACTAGAGGGTTAAAAAGCCAAGATCGATCCCGACACTGACCATTGCTTATCAGCAGGGTGTCAGCTATAGTGTACATTCCATAGGAATAAGAATTTCTGGACAAGAAAGCGGATGTTGGTGGAACCGGCTCAAAAGACATTTACGCTCGTTTTTTTTCAAACTTTACAATATTAACCTTATTGATTTAGTGACTTATATTCGGCCGCCAGAATGAAGCAATATTTTTTAATTTGTGCTATTCTTTTCTTTTTTTTTTTTTTATGAGAGAGGATTTTTTTCCATTTTATACATTGAGAACTGTACATTGTAACAGTTGAAAACGTATCTCAATTTATTTATATCTCACATGATTCCAAGTGAGGACATAGGTATTCTCTGTCTGACCTCTGGATGTATGAAGTCCTCTACCACATTTTTGCTTTATACTAATATCACTCTTTTTATGTGGATTATGTTTTCACAGACTCCTCTTTAATTTTTCTTTCCATTTACTTTTGTACAATTTTCCTGATCCGTGAAGGATGGATATGGACAGGGACAAGATGGCGGAGAGGATATTACACCTCACCCTAGAGATCCTCTTCCGGCTTACTGGAGAGGTGAGAGATTCTGATGACGTCACATTACATCATTCTTATCTATGGGAATAACAGATGGACAGAACTGGAGAGGTGAGGACTCTGGAAATGTCTGGAGTGAGATTTATTACTGTGTCTCTCCATAACCAGGATTACACAGTAGTGAAGAAGACCTCTAGTGAGCGCTGTCAGGCCCCTGTGTCTGAGGGATGGAGAAGACCCCTGAGCCCAATCACGGGGCCTCCACCTCACCCCCCGATACATGAGGACATCAATGACCAGAAGATCCTAGAACTCACCTACAAGATGATTGAGCTGCTGACTGGAGAGGTGACACTGCTGGGAATGCTGGGACATTATACAGTAACGCTATGAAGGGATCGGGGGTGACGGTATCATTGTATGTGTCAGGTTCCTATAAGGTGTCAGGACGTCACCGTCTATTTCTCCATGGAGGAGTGGGAGTATTTAGAAGGACACAAAGATCTGTACAAGGACGTCATGATGGAGGTTCCCCAGCCCCTCACATCACCAGGTAATAGACAGGACTAAATACACACGGCCTATAATTATCTGTATGTAAGGAATGAATTCAGTCCCTGTATGTGTCTCCTCCAGTTCAATCCAGTAAGAGGACAACACCAGAGAGATGTCCCCGTCCTCTTCTCCCACAGGACTGTAACCAAGAAGACCCCGATGTTCCTCAGGATCATCAGGTAGATGGAGAGAAGGTGCTATGAAATCTCCCTATCATGTGTAGATGGCTGTGAAGGTCTTGTGCTCAGTCTTGTTTTATCCTCCAGTATTATATGTGTTATACTTGTGTAATGAGAGCGGTGGAGATGGCCGGATTAGAGCTGATCATAGATGGGACTTCTCCATCTGTCTGTGACTTTTACAATATTTGTTTCAGGGGGAAGATCTGCCCCATATTAATACTACAGAGACATATGTGAGGGGTGATGAGCGGAGTACAGAGGAGATTCCTACAGATAACCGCCCAGGTGAGTAGTGACCACTAAATACAGAGAAGTCACACATTCTTATTCGCTTTATTGTGTATGGTCACTCTGCCTCTCGGCTTGGTGGAGCTTTTTTGCCTCATGACATGACTTTGTCTCACCATTGTGACTTTGCTTGGTTTAGTTTATTTGCATCAGGTTGGGTTAGTTTGAACCCAATCTAAGGCTATGTGCGCACTAGGCCATTTTACCCGCGGATTTGCTGCGGAAATTTCTTGAGAAAGGTTTGAAATCTTTCTGCAGACATTTCCCAGCAAAACCTATGGGAACAAAAAATAGCTGTGTGCACGCTTCAGATTTTTCTCAAGAAATTTTTTTGAGAAAATGAGCATGTCCATTATTTTCCGCAGGTACCTGCGGTATACCCCCGGAATTTCACTCCATTCACTGTAATGTAATCGCGAAATTCCGGGGGTATACCGCAGGTAGCAAATGATGTTCGGTATACCCCCAGTATAGCCTCGATTTACCTGCGGTAATGTACATCGCTGCCTGCGGTTTTGCAGGGAGTGATGTCATTATGACAGAAGAGGAAGCGGAGCAGAGTAAACACACACGTCACACTCCCTGGACGCCGCACAGAAGTACTTCCGTGTGACGTCCGGCGGGTGCCCGTGCAGTCTGTGTGCCGCTGCAGCCCCGCCGCTGCCTGCCCTGCAGTGTGTCAGTGTCTGCCCGCAGTGTCAACAGCTTGTCACGCTGCAGCACAGGCAGACACTGACACACAGCAGTGCGTGCAGCCGCGGGGATGACGGGCGCTGCTGTCAGGAGGTGAGATGAGATCATTACCTGCTGTGACGATCTCCTGCCTCCTGACGTCACCGCGGTCACTGCTGTCTATGCCCGTCTCGCGAGCGGCCCGAGACTGTCACTAGCGGTGACGTCAAGGGTTCTCTCGATACAGCTGACAACGCTGCGGGCATAGAAGGCTGTGACAGCGCTGATGGCAGGACTACAGGAGATCATCACAGCAGGTAATGATCTCATCTATCCTCCTGACAGCAGCGCTCGTCATCCCCTGCAGTGACCTGGGCTATTGATGGTAGCTCAGGTCACTGCATTGCTCTCCCAGCCAATGGGGAACATGCTGTTCTTCATTGAATGGGACAGTGACTATGGTATGGATCGCCGTGGGACCCCTTCCTTATTGGATTATGCCGGACGTGGAATTGATTGTTCTTTTCAATAAATTGGTGAAAGAGGGAATGTGGGGAGTGTTTTTTCAAATAAAACTTTTTTTGTTGTCTATTTTTTATTTCTTACTGACTGGGTTGGTGATGTCGGGTATCTGATAGGGGGTGGTTCACCCTTTTTTTTTATCTTCTATATGAGTGTAACTTACCATTTTAGGTCACTTCTTCATTGGCCTCTAGTTGCAGTTCTGGCACTGAGCGGCGCTATCCTGCACGCTCAGTGCCAGTCAGATGACCCCCTACTGCTGCGGCTGCTAGTATCCTCTGACGTCCCGTCAAGTTCCGGGCTCGCAAACTGGACGTTACGTCAGAGGATGCTGGCGCCACTCACAGTGATTGACTGGGCTGTGGGCGGTGACTACCGCACGTCACAGCCCAGCATCGAGGGGAGGATATGGAGGATGGTACAGGACGCCAGTGTGGAGCGGTGAAGAGGGCTTAGGGTCCGGCAGATTGGTGAGGCACGGGGCGCCAGTGTGGAGTACAGGGGGGGGGGGGGTTCTTCAGCTGAAACCCCCCTGTCACGTAAGTATGTGATCTCACTCTCCACCCGCCCGCTCTGCTCCGATGTCAGAAGAGCGGGTGGTGTGATCATATACTCCCACCAGCACTACAGGACGCAGCAAGAGACTGACAAGCTGGTGACATGCAGCACCGCATGTGTCAGAGCAGAGCATGTCATGCTGTCATGCTGCATGGGACCAAGTTACTGCACTCTGTCACCTGCACAACAAGTCACAGAGTGGAGCAAGGTGGTGACATGCAGCACAGCATGTAACAGAGCACCTCTCTTCCCTCTCTCTTCTCTCTTTTCTCTCTCTCTCTCTCTTCCCTTTCTCTCTTCCCTCTCTCTCTTCTTCCCCCTCTCTTCCTCTCTCTCTTCCCTCTCTCTCCCTTCCCTCTCTCTCCCTTCCCTCTCTCTCTCTTCCCTCTCTCTCTTCCCCAATCTCTCTCTTCCCCAATCTCTCTTCCCCAATCTCTCTCTTCCCTCTCTCTCTCTCTCTCTCTCTTCCCCTCTCTCTCTCTTCCCCTCTCTCTCTCTTCCCCTCTCTCTCTCTTCCCCTCTCTCTCTCTTCCCCTCTCTCTCTCTTCCCCTCTCTCTCTCTCTTCCCCTCTCTCTCTCTCTCTTCCCCTCTCTCTCTCTCTCTTCCCCTCTCTCTCTCTCTTCCCCTCTCTCTCTCTCTTCCCCTCTCTCTCTCTCTTCCCCTCTCTCTCTCTCTTCCCCTCTCTCTCTCTCTTCCCCTCTCTCTCTCTCTTCCCCTCTCTCTCTCTCTTCCCCTCTCTCTCTCTCTTCCCCTCTCTCTCTCTCTTCCCCTCTCTCTCTCTCTTCCCCTCTCTCTCTCTCTTCCCCTCTCTCTCTCTCTCTTCCCCTCTCTCTCTCTCTTCCCCTCTCTCTCTCTCTTCCCCTCTCTCTCTCTCTTCCCCTCTCTCTCTCTTCCCCTCTCTCTCTCTCCCCCTCTCTCTCTCTCTCCCCCTCTCTCTCTCTCTTCCCCTCTCTCTCTCTCTTCCCCTCTCTCTCTCTCTCTTCCCCTCTCTCTCTCTCTTCCCCTCTCTCTCTCTCTTCCCCTCTCTCTCTCTCTTCCCCTCTCTCTCTCTCTCTTCCCCTCTCTCTCTCTCTCTTCCCCTCTCTCTCTCTCTCTTCCCCTCTCTCTCTCTCTCTTCCCCTCTCTCTCTCTCTCTTCCCCTCTCTCTCTCTCTCTTCCCCTCTCTCTCTCTCTTCCCCTCTCTCTCTCTCTTCCCCTCTCTCTCTCTCTTCCCTCTCTCTCTCTCTTCCCCTCTCTCTCTCTCTTCCCCTCTCTCTCTCTCTTCCCCTCTCTCTCTCTTCCCCTCTCTCTCTCTTCCCCCTCTCTCTCTCTCTTCCCCTCTCTCTCTCTCTTCCCCTCTCTCTCTCTCTCTCTTCCCCTCTCTCTCTCTCTCTCTTCCCCTCTCTCTCTCTTCCCCTCTCTCTCTCTCTTCCCCTCTCTCTCTCTCTTCCCCTCTCTCTCTCTCTTCCCCTCTCTCTCTCCGCTCTCTCTTCCCCTCTCTCTCTCTCTTCCCCTCTCTCTCTCTCTTCCCCTCTCTCTCTCTTCCCCTCTCTCTCTCTCTTCCCCTCTCTCTCTCTCTTCCCCTCTCTCTCTCTCTCTTCCCCTCTCTCTCTCTTCCCCTCTCTCTCTCTCTCTCTTCCCCTCTCTCTCTCTCTCTCTCTTCCCCTCTCTCTCTCTCTTCCCCTCTCTCTCTCTCTCTTCCCCCTCTCTCTCTCTCTCTTCCCCTCTCTCTCTCTCTCTTCCCCTCTCTCTCTCTCTCTTCCCCTCTCTCTCTCTCTCTTCCCCTCTCTCTCTCTCTCTTCCCCTCTCTCTCTCTCTCTTCCCCTCTCTCTCTCTCTCTTCCCCTCTCTCTCTCTCTCTTCCCCTCTCTCTCTCTCTCTTCCCCTCTCTCTCTCTCTCTTCCCCTCTCTCTCTCTCTCTTCCCCTCTCTCTCTCTTCCCCTCTCTCTCTCTCTCTCTCTCTTCCCCTCTCTCTCTCTCTTCCCCTCTCTCTCTCTCTCTTCCCCTCTCTCTCTCTCTCTTCCCCTCTCTCTCTCTCTCTTCCCCCTCTCTCTCTCTCTCTTCCCCTCTCTCTCTCTCTCTTCCCCTCTCTCTCTCTCTCTCTTCCCCTCTCTCTCTCTCCTCTCCCTTTTCTCTCTTTTCTCTTTTTTCTCTCTCTCTTTTTCTCTCTCTTTTTTTTTTTCTCTCTTTGTCAGTACAGAAATCTCTTGTGGAGGGGTGAGAGGGAGTAATAAAGATGGAGTCCCTAATGTGTCTGTGTATTTATTTCTAATAAAAATTTTTTTCTCTGTGTGGTGTCTTTTTAACCCTTTATTGGAGATTCTTAATGGCAGAGTCAAACTTGGCCTGACATTAAGAATCTCGGGCTTTATACCAGCTGGTAAAACAAAGCTGGTATTAACCCCTTATTACCCAGTGTGCCACCTGGTACCAGGGCCACTGTAAGAGTTGGATACAGCACCAGAAGATGGTGCTTTGATGAAAGCGCCATTTTTTGGGGCAGCTGTGGACTGCAATTCGAAGCAGGGGGGGCAGAAAGCTTGGGCCACCCTGCGCTGCGGATTCCAGTCCACAGCTGCCTAGTTGTACCTGGCTGGACACAAAATATGGGTGAAGCCCACGTCATTTTTGTTTTTAAATTATTTCATGAAATTCATGAAATAATTTAAAAAAGGGCTTCCCTATATTTTTTGTTCCCAGCCGGGTACAAATAGGCAGCTGGGGGTTGGGGGCAGCCAGTACCTGCCTGCTGTACCTGGCTGGCATACAAAATATATGGCGAAGCCCACGTCATTTTTTTTTTTTTTTAGGCAAAAAACTTAAAAAAAAAAAAAAAAGGTTTTCCCTGGATTTTCCATTGCCAGTGAAGGTAACACCAAGCAGTGGGGGTTAGCAGCCAGTAGCTGCTTAGGTTACCCTTAGCAATAGAAAATGCAGCGGGAGCCCACGCATTTTTTTTTTTTTTACCCCTAACCTCGCCAGCAGAGCAAGTAATCAGATGACTTCAGTGTCGGCCGATTACTTGTTCTGTGTCCCCCTGTCTCTCTGCATCCATCGCAGTGTGTGTGGGCTGTGAGGTCAGCTGAGTTCAGTCCGGCACTGAAGTCAGCTGATCTGAACTCGGCTAAACTCCAGCCCGCACACGCTGCGATGAATGCAGCGGGACACAGAAAAAATAATTGTCCGTCACTGGAGTCAGCTGATCTGAACTCCTGACCATACAGCCCGCACACGGTCACATGTGATCGGCAGCAGGCAGTGACTGCTGTTAACCTGTATCCATCGCAGCGTATGTGGGCTGTGAGATCAGAAGTTCAGCTGCCTCCAGATCAGCTGACTCCAGTGCCGGCCGATAAATTCTGTGTCTGCAGAAGGATCCAGTAAAATAACAATTGTGGTTGCATGCGTTGCACATTGAATCCACAGGATCCGGTCATATGCGGTTTGCGGTTTTTTTCCTACAGGCAAAAAAACGCTGATGTGAAAGTTGCCACACGGATGATACGGCGGACACACAGAGGACTATGCAAGAGGGGAAAAAGCAATCTCATGACCCCATCACTTTTTTTTTTTTTCCCCCAATTATTTATTTTTTTACATGTTGCGCCGGCTAAGGCTGCTTTCATTCATCAGTTTTTGCCATCAGGCAAAATCCAGCGATAAACGGATAAAGCCGGATGTGTTTTTTTCCCTCATTGAATTGTATTAGCGCCGGATTGTACTTGATGCCCTTCTGTTGCATCCTTTGTGCACGGATCCAGCGAAATTTATGTGTCCAGCTGCCGGAAAGGACGCAGCATGCAACGTTTTTTGGCAGCGGGAAAAAAATGGACAATGCCGGATCCGGCGTCATGTACAATGAAAGCCTATGGGCGCTGGATTCGTAGTAAAGCGGCATACAATGCATTACAGTGACTGATTCCGTTTTTTCTACTGAGCATGCTCAGTAGCACAACGGATCCGTCCAAAAACTGAAGGAACTGATGGAAAAAACTGATGCAACTGATCCGATTTTTCGCCTGATCCATTGCATCAGTTTTTACTGATGTGTGAAAGCAGCCTAATCATAATTTCTGTACACACACACAGACACACACACAGACACACACACAGACACACACACAGACACACACACAGACACACACACAGACACACACACACACACACACACACTATGAACTATATGAGAACAAGCAGAAGATAGACGCTTTCTTTCCCTGGTTGTGCAGAGCTGCGAGCTTCGGCTGTCTCTGCTGTGATTTCTCTCAGTGCATCCACACTGGGAAGAGGAAAGGAGGAGTCTTTGGGTGGAGAGCTGAGTGGGTGGGTTAGATACAGTCCTAAGAATTATGGGAGTTGTAGTAACTGTACCCAGGAAGTCAAGAGAAAGATTAACCCCATCAGACCTGGAGCCAGAAATGAGTATGTGCTGCTAGAGCATGATAAAAGGTAATATTGCTGAAATAACATAATAGATGTGTGGAGAGGCACATATTAGCAAGATTTATGAGGAGGAAAAAAAATCCGTTTTGGTAACTGGACAACTTCTTTAAAGGGAACTAATCACCAGGATTTTGCTATATAACCTAAAGCCAGTGCTATACTGGCACTATCAGGCTGGTTCTATACATACCAGTAGTGATCAGCTCGGATGTTTGGTTTTGAAACCCTAGAAAGTAAAGTTTATAAAATCGGCAGCTCCTTGAGTGACAGCAGCTGAGAATCAGATAATATCTGGGGGGTATTCAGAGCTATACCCTCCTTTTCTTAGAATTAGCATAACTATTATACAAATGCATCACTTTTTAACTTGCAGGGACCTGTGTGAGGTCATACCCATGTGACCAGGAGGTGCGAGGCTTCAGCCAACAGAAGGGCCCCACCCCTTCACTTAAGAAGCTGACGATTTTATAAACTTTACTTTCTTGGGTTTAGGTTATATTCAAAAATCCTGGTGATTGGTCCACTTTAAGTTTTGCTAGGCTGACCATGAATAAGCACACCGCTGGTCAACGCCTGAGCCTGCCTGTGAAGCTCAGAAACACCAAAGTAACCATAATGTGGAGTGTCAGAATCTGTAATGTGAACAGTGACTGATGCCGCCATGATAATCAGCGAGTTTTGAGAAATATTCCATGTGGCTTGGGTTAGCTTGTAGCCTGATGGCATGATTTTAGCCTTTGGCCATGTGGCCTAATTTAATTTAGCCTGCTGCCTCGTGACTTTGTGTGGTCCGCAGTTTATTGATGTGGTTTTGGGTTGCTACCTGATAATATGATGGGACAATGTCTCACAACATGGTTGTGGCCATTTTCTCAAGACTTTATAATCTTTTGGTTTACAACGTTGTAACACTTAATATGGTGAAAGTTGAATCTAGATGATTTTTGAAGTCCATTTTGGTTCTATCAGACATTAGTGATGGTATATAGTCAGTGCTAACTTTGGTAATATAGATATGGTAGAGACGTGGTCAGAAAGAGGTCCCAGGTAAGAAGACAGGAGGTAACATATAAGGTTCAGGGAGCAGACAGAGACGTGGTCAAGAAGAGGTCCGAGGTCAGAAGCCAAGATCAGAACACTTAAGGGGGCTTTACACGCTACGACATCGCTAATGCGAACTCGTTGGGGTCACGGAATTGGTGACGCACATCCGGTCGCATTAGCGATGCCGTTGCGTGTGACACCTATGAGCGATTTTGCATCGTTGCAAAAACGTGCAAAATCGCTCATCGGTGACATGGGGGTCCATTCTCAAAAATCGTTACTGCAGCAGTATCGAGGTTGTTCCTCGTTCCTGCGGCAGCGCACATCGCTCCGTGTGACACCGCAGGAACGAGGAAGCTCTCCTTACCTGCCTCCCGGCCACAATGCGGAAGGAAGGAGGTGGGCGGGATGTTACGTCCCGCTCATCTCCGCCCCTCCGCTTCTATTGGGCGGCGGTTCAGTGACGCTGCTGTGACGTCGCTGTGACGCTGAACGAACCGCCCCCTTAGAAAGGAGGCGGTTCGCCGGTCACAGCGACGTCGCAGGGCAGGTAAGTAGTGTGACGGGTCTGGGCGATGTTGTGCGGCACGGGCAGTGATTTGCCCCTGTCGCACAACAAATGGGGGCGGGTACCCACGCTAGCAATATCGGTACTGATATCGCAGCGTGTAAAGTGGCCTTAAGGCTATATGCCCACGGGACTATATACGGAATTTGCTGCGGAAAACCTGCGGATTTATCTGGCTTTTCTAGATAAATCCACAGGTTTGAGCAAGTACAGACACTCCCCAAGTTATCCTATGGGACATGGGGAGTGTCTGTGTCCATGCTGCAGTATGTGCGGCTGCGGAACATGCTGCGGATGTCCTGCAGCTGCACGTAACTGCATGTCAATTATTCCTGCGGAAATTCCTGCGGAAATCCCGCCTCTCCACTACGGAGATAGAGGCCGGGACTTCCGCAGGTAAGTCGCATGAATGTCCGCAGGTTTACCGCAGATATTTCGCTGGCATCCCACAACTATGGATAGCTGCAGATTCCGGGGAGCTGCTGCGGGAAACCTGCGGATATATCCACAGGTGCGAGCTCCCGTGGGCACGCAGCCTTACACCAGACAGGAGCTAAGAGCACACTGAGAACACTGAGAATATAGGAAGTACGACTGGTGAAGTTCAGACAGAGCAATCACCAGGAATGAGGCGCTTTTGTGAAGGCAGCTCCCAAAACCAGCGTGGACCCTAGTGCTGAAAGACAACCTGTCAGCAAGTGCACAAGACACATAGCAGAGCATTTTCAAATGCAAAATGCTCCACACAGCAGAACTGTGACAGATCACTTCCAGTGGTGGATGGGCAGGGGTTTTTCCTTTTTTTTTTTTTTTTTTTGTTTGCTGCACACTACACCTGATCACGCTGTTGTTACCCCCAGTGCAAGCCGTCCAAACACTCAAGGGGCTCACCCTGAGCTGAGCATCGTTAGCGTAACCAAGCACAGCAATGCTCTCGCGAGTGGTTTGCATTTGTAAAGCATCCAAACTCCGAACCCGAAATTTATTTGCTTGGAAGAGTCCGAGTTTGTACCGAATTTCGGGTTGGCTCAGCTCCACCAATCACCGTAGTGTGTTATAAGCAGTCATTACAGTTTGATGACATTGTAGAGAACGGGCTAATTCAATCTTTCTCTATAAGAATGTATGAACATGATGAATTTTAGTAATGAATAGCTCAGTCCAGTTTTGCGTTACTATTTTTGTGTATTGGATCTGGAGAGCATGGACCAGAAGTTCTTCTGGATAGAATTCATTAACGTCAGTGTTTGTAGGCTGCTGTAAAGCACCATTTAATTTTTTTTGAGGATTGAACATAAAAAGATTGTGCCTTTTGGGAGACACCAAATGGAGAAACATTCAGCACAACAGAATATTGACATTTGTTTTGTTATTTCCACCTTTTTGGCCATTTAGGTTTGTTTATCAGGTAGGGAATGATGGTCGGGTAAAATCCGTGAGGCACTTTCAGTCTTTTGATCTATGAAACCAGTTTAGCATACCTGGGTTTTCAATCTATACTTGATGGCAGGTACTCAAGTGGATATTTCTAATCCATAGAGGGTTTGTCATGATTCCGATGTGCAGAACATTCTGTATTGTTCTGCTATGCTCTCCTGTAGAGCCGGTATACGTTGCTTATAGTGCAGAGCGTTTTGCAGGATGAATGCTCTGCGGGTTGTTTCACAGCACTGGGTTTCCCTCTGGTCCTGGAAGGTGCTCGCCCAGATGCCTCTCGTTTCCGGTGATTGCTCTGCTTCTTTATGGAGCATGTTAGTTCAGGACGCCGCCAGTCGTACTTAATATTTTCCGAAGTGCTGTTGGCTACCATGATGCTCAGTGTTCAAATCTTGGCCTCTTGACTCCGGTTTGTTGTTAACCCGTCTCTGCCTGTCCCCTCCTGTTTCTGTTACCTCCTGGCTTCTGACCTTGGACTTCCTCCTGACCACGTTCCCATCTGCTCCCTGTATTTTGGTAGGTGCTCTCCTGGAACTCTGACCTTTGGATTATATTTTGACCTCGTCTCTGTCTTCTCTCCGTGTACTGTTGTGCCCTCTTGGTTTATGATCTCAGCCTGTCTGGCTACCTCTCTACTTACTGCATACAAGTTGTGTCTAGCGCCACTTAGTGACAGTCATCACAGGGTTCTCATTAAAGCTAATTTGTACCTTACTGAAGATTGGAATACGTTCTCCTGTTATTGACAATAGAAATGGTCTATATGAGGTTCAGAACATGACATTTTGATAATCAGGCCGATTTTTAAACCAAGTCCAGTTGTCGGGCCTGATGTTCCTCTTTGGAACCTTAATTTGGTTATTTTAACCCTTTCCTGACAGAGCAATTTCCCATTTTTCCTAACCAAACATGCGTAGCTTTTGTTTTATTTAGGCAGTAAAAAAAAATTCCGAAACGTAAAAACTTTTGTTTCTGTCGCCATTTTCCTAGAGTCGTAACGTTTACATTTTTCGGAATATGGTGCTGCATAAGGATTTTGTTTTTTCTCTCTGAGATTATATTTTTATGGGTCATTCCTCATCAAGTGGACCAGTTTTAAAAATCGCCCCCACTCGACCTTCTCCGATTTTGTTGAAAATTTATAAGGATGTACATGTATGTTTGAAAAGAGGTTCTGTAAATTTTTAGGGCCAGATCTCAAATACATTGGGCACTGTTAACCTTTCACTGGAGGTTCCACCAAGCCTGCGGCTTCAGCTAAGAGGATTTTGCAAACTTTGGCACATAGCCATTAGAGTTCTATACTGGCTATGATGCTGAAATTTGGCATACTAGCTCAACTTTTGCTGCTAAACGCGATAAAATTATTACTGGCTATGACAAAACAATACTTCGGCCGCAATTTTGTGTCAAAGTAGCTTGTAAATCGTGCCGCATAAACTTTTTGCCTAACTTTGCCCATACAGTGCCTACAAGTAGTCTTCAACCCCCTGCAGATTTAGCAGGTTTGATGAGATGCAAATAAGTTAGAGCCTGCAAACTTCAAACAAGAGCAGGATTTATTAACAGATGCATAAATCTTACAAACCAACAAGTTATGTTGCTCAGTTAAATTTTAATAAATTTTCAACATAAAAGTGTGGGTCAATTATTATTCAACCCCTAAGTTTAATATTTTGTGGATTAACCCTTGTTTGCAATTACAGCTAATAATCGTCTTTTATAAGACCTGATCAGGCCGGCACAGGTCTCTGGAGTTATCTTGGCCCACTCCTCCATGCAGATCTTCTCCAAGTTATCTAGGTTCTTTGGGTGTCTCATGTGGACTTTAATCTTGAGCTCCTTCCACAAGTTTTCAATTGGGTTAAGGTCAGGAGACTGACTAGGCCACTGCAACACCTTGATTTTTTCCCTCTTGAACCAGGCCTTCGTTTTCTTGGCTGGGTGCTTTGGGTCGTTGTCTTGTTGGAAGATGAAATGACGACCCATCTTAAGATCCTTGATGGAGGAGCGGAGGTTCTTGGCCAAAATCTCCAGGTAGGCCGCGCTATCCATCTTCCCATGGATGCGGACCAGATGGCCAGGCCCCTTGGCTGATAAACAGCCCCACAGCATGATGCAGCCACCACCATGCTTGACTGTAGGGATGGTATTCTTGGGGTCGTGTGCAGTGCCATCCAGTCTCCAAACGTCACGTTTGGCACCAAAGATCTCGATCTTGGTCTCATCAGACCAGAGAACCTTGAACCTCTGTCTCAGAGTCCTCCAAGTGATCATGAGCAAACTGTAGATGAGCCTTGACATGACGCTTTGAAAGTAAAGGTACCGTATGGGCTCGTCTGGAACGGAGACCATTGCGGTGGAGTACGTTACTTATGGTATTGACTGAAACCAATGTCCCCACTGCCATGAGATCTGCCCGGAGCTCCTTCCTTGTTGTCCTTGGGTTAGCCTTGACTCTTCGGACAAGCCTGGCCTCGGCACGGGTGGAAACTTTCAAAGGCTGTCCAGGCCGTGGAAGGCTAACAGTAGTTCCATAAGCCTTCCACTTCCGGATGATGCTCCCAACAGTGGAGACAGGTAGGCCCAACTCCTTGGAAAGGATTTTGTACCCCTTGCCAGCCTTGTGACCCTCCACGATCTTGTCTCTGATGGCCTTGGAATGCTCCTTTGTCTTTCCCATGTTGACCAAGTATGAGTGCTGTTCACAAGTTTGGGGAGGGTCTTAATTAGTCAGAAAAGGCTGGAAAAAGAGATAATTAATCCAAACATGTGAAGCTCATTGTTCTTTGTGCCTGAAATACTTCTTAATACTTTAGGGGAACCAAACAGAATTCTGGTGGATTGAGGGGGTTGAATAATAAATGACCCTCTGAATAAACTTTTCACAATTTAAAAAAAAAAAAAGAAATAACATTCTTTTTTGCTGCATTTCACACTTCCAGGCTGATCTACAGTCCAAATGTCACAATGCCAAGTTAATTCCGAATGTGTAAACCTGCTAAATCTGCAGGGGGTTGAATACTACTTGTAGGCACTGTATATAACTCAAGACCAAAAAAACAATAGTAACTGGTGCTTTGCCATGTTCAGCAACAATTCCAGACCACTTAGACTGAACATTATGGCTTGGGAACCAACAAAGATACCCAATATTAGGCTTGGGATCCTAGGCAAAGACACCCACCCTCAGGCTTCGGAACCTGCGATAAAGAGACCACCCGCGGCTGGCCTTGCACGGCTATCGGCCATGGCTCCTAGGCGATGGGGCTGCCAATTCTCGAAAGACAGCATTATTACAATTCTTAATAGGATTATAATACCAAGTCTTAGGGAATTGATTGTGGTATAACCACCATGGACCAACGCAAGGGTTTGAATAGTGCAGTTACCATTCATTGCGTTTTAATAAATAACACCACGTTCAGTGGCATTTTTCTTTTCTTAAACTGAGAGACTCCAAAAAAAAACCACTGATCCTTGTAGAGAAAAATGTGCTCTTTCTAATGATATCAGAATTAATATATTTTAGAGGTACCCTTTTTGAGAAATTTGACCTAAAAATAGGTAAAATTCGTTTTTTTTAAGTTTTTCATCATATGTGGGTGTGAATATTTCCACAAATACATATGCTTTGACCGTGATATTGCAGCAATGCAAAGTCATGTAGATGTTTGATGTACAGGGTAAAGCACCAGTTACTATTGGTTTTTGGTCTTGAGTTATATATGGGAAACGTTAGGCATAAATTTTATGCGAGGCGTTGTATAAGCTACCTTGACACTAAATTGCGGCCGAAATATTGTTTTGTCATAGCCGGTAATAATTTTATCGTGTTTAGCAGCAAAAGTTGAGCTAGTATGCCAAATTTCAGCATCATAGCCAGTATAGAACTCTAATGGCTAAGTGCCAAAGTTTGCAAAATCCTCTTAGCTGAAGCCGCAGGCTTGGTGGAACCTCCAGTGAAAGGTCAACAGTGCCCAATGTATTTGAGATCTGGCCCTAAAAATTTACAGAACCTCTTTTCAAACATACATGTACATCCTTATAAATTTTCAGCAAAATCGGAGAAGGTCGAGTGGGGACCACTGGTCCACTTGACATGGAATGACCCTTATTTATACCATTTTTCATTATGGATTACATACGATGTTTTGATCAGCTCTTACTACATTTTTTTAGCTGTGATTTTTGTTGCGGCGGTGGCAAAACATGGTGAAAGTTTGTCGATTTTAGATTTTCTTTTCGTGTCCCATTATTCGATCAGATTCATTTATTTGTATATTTTGACTTTTACAAACGCAGAGATGACAAATGTGTATTTTTTTGAACTTCATTTTTAATGGGGGAAACGTGGTAGTGATTTTCTCTTTTGGTTTCTTTTTTTCTAAAACAGCATTTTTTTAAATTGTATTTGTTGTTCAACTTAGAGGACTTGAACTTGCGATCATGCGATAGTTTGTGCTATATACGAGGGGCTGCTGATAAGTCTTTGCCTTTACCCAGAAAGAAATGAGATCGGATGATGAAACTTACATTTATTCCGCATACTCTCCACTGATGACAACACTCTTCTTACATTGGTATTCCAAGTTCTGTAAGCCTAGCAAAAAGAAGTATTTCAGTTGTGCCTCAAACCAGGTATCCGTAGCAGCCATGGCATCAGAAATGGTGTGCAATTTGGTACCCTTGAGGTGTTTCTTCAGGTTTAAAAACAGATGATTGTCGGAGGGAGCTAGATCTGGTATAAGGTGGGTGGTCACCAGCTGGAAGCCCAGCTCTGCCAGTTTTGCCGTGGTCGCTTGTGCAGTGTGAGTGGAGGCGTTGTCTTGTAGGAACAAGATTCCTTTGCACAGCTTGACGCGTCTTTTGGCCTTCAGAGCTGCCTTCAATTGGTCCAAAAGTTCAATGTAATACCTTGCATTGATGGTGGAACCCTTTTGAAGGTAGTCCACTAGCAGCACGCCCTCCTTATCCCAGAACACAGACGCCATCACCTTAGTCCAAGAGAATATAACTCCGGCACTCAATAAGAAAAAAAGGGGAAAGTCCAGAATGCAAGTATGCTTAACAAAATAATTTAACAAAAATTGATGCAAGGAAATGGACAGTCAGATAGTGACGTTTCGGCTATGGTAGCCTTTGTGAAACATACTGTCTAAATGACAAAAAAACAGAAAAACATTTTATCAATAACCGGTTTTACATATACATATTACATCATAGTTACAATATGAATATTCCATAACAGAAAGAAATAGTGAACATAATGCATATAGATAATTAATAGAATCATCAGCAATCGTAAAAGGAAAAGCCAGAATTAATGAAGATTTGTACTGACGCGGTAGTGTGAATGCTGAGAAAATTGCACGACGCATCTGGAAAGGGAAATTTGTGGTACGGTAAGTAGAAACAGTGTGATATACCAAGGTGCTTATTACACGTACGAACATGCACTCACCAAAATGGGACCTATTTGAAATGAAACCTTGTAAGTGATAGATCTTGACTGTGAACCGATCATATGTACAAGAGATAACAAGGATGAAGAAGAGATAATAGATCATGAAAAAGAGGGAAAAATCACTTGTGCCTCATATCATTTATAGCAATTACAGCCCTTAATTACCCGTATATCCGAGAATCAATGCGCTCGATTTTACCAAGAACTGGTCCTACATAAATGCGTGTCCTAGAATACTGTGTTTCTGTGAATATACAATACGTATAATGATCTATACAAAACATAAGGGTAGCATATACCTAAATAGAGGGATATATTTTTTGAGAAGACAGACAACATCTACCTGCACACCGCTTGCACGAGGAAAAGTAAGCTGTAAACCGCAGTGGCATGGAGCAAGTCTGCTAGTATGGCTGGGCTCACACGAGCGTATGAAAAAACGGTCCTATTCTCGTTTGCGAGAATAGGACAATTTTTTTCTCACTTGTCATCCATGTGCTCTCAGTATGCTGTCAGTGTGCAATCCGTTTTTTTCCTCAGCAGCTGTTACTCATTTACAGTCATGTACAGGAGCATTTAGTGTTCTCTGCTACATGATAGGATTGTATTTACAAAAACGGATGTCACTCGGATGGTCCGTATGACACTCATTTTTTCCTCGCACCCATTGACTTGTATTGGCGAGTCTCTGACGTATTCTGGATCAAATCGCAGCATGCTGACGCATTTCTTGCATCCAGACTAACATAGGTCCGAGTGCAATGCAAGATTTTCTCACATTGCACTCGTCCGATTTTCACGCTCGTGTGAGTGTACCTAATGAAAGAGAGTCAGGCAAGTAGAATCCTTTTGGTTTTATACCGCAACCTGTAGAAGTAACCCAATGGACAGGCCCGGTGGGTAGTAAGTCACTAAGAGCAACAGGTCTCATGTGTATACACAAAATAGAGCTACACAACATCCGATTCTATACCTCATTAGTCATGTAAAGGGACCTCACACTGAGTAATCACCACAGGGGTAACCATTTGTCACATTTAGGCTATGTGCCCACGCTGCGGATTTTGCGCGGATTTTGCTGCGGATTTGCCGCGGATTTCCCGAAAATCTGCAGCAGCAGCACTTCCAAGCCATTTCAATGGCATTTTGGAAATGCTGTGTCCATGCTGCGGATTTTTCCGCTGCGGATTTGCCGCGGATTTTGATCCGGAAAAATCTGCAGCATGTCAATTGTTTGGTGCAGATTTGGTCCGGATTTTTGGTTTTGAATGGGGGAAAAAAAAAAATGAAATCCGCATCAAAATCCGTGGCAAATCCGCGGTAAATCCGCGGTAAATTCGCGGCAAATCTGCGGGTGCGGATTTGCCGCGAAAGTCGCGGATTTTCAGGCAGAAAAATCCGCAGGGACATTCTAGCGTGGGCACATAGCCTTATAGTTGACCAGAATCAGGAATGTGAGCCTGTCATGATATAACATGAATCCTCATTAGTTCTATGTATAACCAAGAAAATGTAACATGGAAGACTATCCACCTGAAGAATGTTTACCTGAAAACTGCTGAACAGGCAAGTAAATAAAGTTGTGTTGGATGCAGACTGCACTCCTAGGCAAAAGATGCAAAACAGACTGGAAGAGAGGTAGTGGTTCCTCAAAATCCCAAGGGGTCACAGAATAAAGCAACAAGCTTATATGAAAACCAAATACCTGGTAAAGAGCCCTGCAGTGTGCTATGAGGAACTAGGGGTACAAACTAAATGCACTGGGTATCAAAGGCACTAAAGTCTGGAAAAGAGAACCAGCATATACATACTGTGGTCACTTGTGCAGTGTGAGCGGAGGCGTTGTCTTGCAGGAACAAGATTCCTTTGGACAGCTTGCTGTGCTTTTTGGCCTTCAGAGCTGCCTTCAATTGGTCCAAAAGTTCAATGTAATACCTTGCATTGATGGTAGAACCCTTTTGAAGGTAGTCCACCAGCAGCACGTCCTGTTTATCCCAGAACACAGACGCCATCACCTTAGTGGCTGAGTTTTGCACCCTGAACTTCTTTGGACGAGGAGAACCACTGTGACTCTACTCTTTTGACTGCTCCTTGTTTTCAGGGTCATACAAATAAATCCAGGTCTCATCCATAGTGCCAGTCGATCCAGGAAGTTCTTATCAGTCCGTAAACGCTGACAAATGGACCGGGAAGTGTTCACTCGCTGCTTCTCTGATCTGTTGTCAAACATTTTGGGACCCACTTTGCAGATCACTTCCTCATGTCCTCATGGATAATGACACAAACACGTTCACGGGAAATCCCCATGATGTCTGCTTTAGCTGAAATTTGTGGATTCTCCAGTATGAGGTTGTGCACAGCATTGACGATCTCAGGAACAACAACCACCCTCGGTCCTCCAGGACGTTCCTCATAATTGGTGCTGATGTGGCTCGTTTTGTATTTGGCAACCCAGTTCTTTACTGTGGAATATGAAGGGCATTGATCCCTCAATCAATATCCTTTGCGGACTTTCCTTGCAGAATCAAGAATCTTATCACTCTTCTGCTCTCAGTTTCTGTGAATATCGCATTAGACTCCGCCATTTTGTTTCCCCGCGTGCATTGTTGTCATAAGCAACAAACACAAAATTTTGAAAAGATATATTAGACACATAAGGCTTTCATGTGATGTAACATTTGTTACCATAGAAACAAAAAAGACCACAAAGCCAAAGACTTATTAGCAGCCCCTCGTACAGTAACACTACAGTATTGCTGTATATAGCAAATTTCACAGTCTTCTATGAATGCTAACCATCATGGCAACCCCATCAGTGTACAGTAATCGTGCCGATGAGCTATTAGAACAGCGAGCTGTAAATGCTACTGACGGAGATTGACAGCAACGTTTAACAGAAGAGGGCAAAGCGCTGCTCCGTGCTTGGATTTTAGAAACAAATGATGGCTGAATATCACAGCCATCATCTCCCAAGAAAGACGTGGGCTCGGCTAGTAAGTCCACATCAAAGTCAGGAAGTCGGGATATGACGCATCAGTACATCATATGTTGGTGAGAGGTTAAACTTACCAGAAACATTTGTTGAAGAAAACCATGAGGATAAATTAAAGGTGTCAATTTAAACCAAAAAACCCATTAAAACGGAATTTTATTACTAAAAATACATATATAAACGCCAACCCACGCACGCCTGTGAATGCAACATATATAAACTGAAATAAAAAATTAAAGGGGAGGAGGGTCACAGGACAAATTCGCTAGTTTTTCCCTTACTAGCCGAGGAGGTTAGCAGCCTAGACAGTACGGGATGGCGCCCCCGCTCAACAAAGGTTGACCTTCTTTTCCCCTACCCTCACTAAGCTATGTTGTGCTGCTATACTCGTAGGGACAAAATACACGTAGTGAGATGTACGTAATAAGGGCTAATATAAATAGAATCAGCAAGAATCAGCAAAAACATTTGTGCATGTCCTCATCATCTCCCGCCTTGACTACTGCAACCTCCTGCTCTCTGGCCTCCCTTCCAACACTCTTGCACCCCTCCAATCTATCCTAAACTCTGCGGCCCGCCTAATCCACCTCTCCCCTCGCTACTCCCCAGCCTCGCCACTCTGCCAATCCCTTCACTGGCTTCACATCACCCAACGACTCCAGTTCAAAACATTAACAATGACATACAAAGCCATGCACAACCTGTCTCCCCCCTACATCTGTGACCTAGTCTCCCGGTACCTACCTGCACGCAACCTCAGATCCTCACAAAATCTCCTTCTCTGCTCCTCTCTTATCTCCTCTTCCCACAATCGCGTACAAGATTTCTCCCGTGCATCCCCCATACTCTGGAATGCTCTACCTCAGCACATCAGACTCTCACCTACCGTGGAAAGCTTCAAGAGGAACCCCAAGACCCACATCTTCCAACAAGCTACAACCTACAATAGCCCTCAGTCCAGTAGACCACTGCGCAACCAGCTCTGTCCTCACCTATTGTACCATCACCCATTCCCTGTAGACTGTGAGCCCTCGCGGGCAGGGTCCTCTCTCCTCCTATACCAGTCTGTTTTGTACTGTTAATGATTGTTGTACGTATACCCTCTTTCACTTGTAAAGTGCCATGGAATAAATGGCGCTATAAAAATAAATAATAATAATAGGAGTAACCAAAAAAAGTTGACAAGAATCCCTCACAGTCCTGTAAATAGGATAGAATTATCACTGGACATAAACAATGGGGGTAATTATCAGTACATCAGAAGGTATGGCTCTCACAGGTTCATTTGTTTTTTTTATTTCTGGGTCACGTGACTTCAATTGCGATTTGCCAGATCACAGTGTGATTTGTGTGTGAGCTTGAAGTAATTCTTAGGGGTACTTTACACGCTGCGACATCGCTACCGATATATCGTCAGGGTCACGTCGTTAGTGACGCACATCCGGCGCCGGTAGTGACATTGCAGCGTGTAACACTAATGAGCGACTATCAACGATTGCAAAATCGTTCCAAAATGGTGATCGTTGACACGTCGTTCATTTTCTTAAAATCGCTGCTGCCACCGGTACGATGATGTTCGTTGTTCCTGCGGCAGCACACATCGCAATGTGTGTCACCGCGGGAGCGACGAACATCTCCTTACCTGTGTCCATCGGCAATGCGGAAGGAAGGAGGTGGGCGGGATGTTACGTCCCGCTCATCTCCGCTTCTATTGGCTGGCAGCTTAGTGACGTCGCTATGACGCCGAACGTACCTCCCCCTAGAGGGAGGGATTGTTCGGCGGTCACAGCGACGTCGCTGACCAGGTATGTGCGTGTGACGCTGCCGTAGCGATAATGTTCGCTACGGCAGCGAGCACCAAATGTCGCACGAGCAACGGGGGCGGGAGCTATTGCGCTCGACATCGCTAGCAATCTTGCAGCGTGTAAAGCAGCCTTTACAGTGGAAGTCTATGGAGTGTCAGAAGGAGGCGCCATATGTTTGCTTCCATGGGTGATCCCGCTAGTCAGAATAGAAGTCACATGAACCAGAAGAAGACCCGAGCGGCAATGGACACTTGGGATTTAGTCAGTGATTATATTACCGCCTTTGCACTACCTTACATACACTGCTTTGAAAAAGTTTTCATAACCTGTGAGTGTTCCCACATTTTCTTTACTTTACATCCATAAACTAAAATTTTATGTGATATATCACCAATCTTGGGAAGTATTTGTGAAGTTGGTAAAGGAAATGATGCATGGTTTTCTAATTAGTTAAAAAAAATCTGAATCTAAAAAGTGCGACATGTACTTATGTTAATAAAAAACCCTTATTCTTAGCAGATGGCTATGCTTGGAACCAAGAAGGACATCAAATATCTTTAGATTTTAAAGCAAGTGATCAAGGATTCACACATAATACATATGAAGAGCCCACCATTATCCCGTGTGAAAACTCAGCCTCTCACAGCAAAGTTCCATCATCTGATCCTTTTCTGTTGGTTCTATCGCCCTCGCAAATTGTGAAGCAAAATCAAAGCGTTCATACAGAAATTAAGCCATATTCATGCTCAGAGTGTGGAAAAAGCTTTTACTATGACTTTGATCTTAAGAGACATCAATACATTCACAAAGTTGAGAAGCCGTATTCATGTTCAGAATGTGGGAAATGTTTTAAGCGGAAATCAAGTTTTGTTGAGCATCAAATAACTCACACAGGGGAGAAGCCTTTTTCATGTTCAGTATGTGGAAAATATTTTAACAATAAATCAAATCTTACTCAACATCAGAAAATTCACACAGGAGAGAAGCCATTTTCATGTTCTATATGTGGGAAATCTTTTAAACGAAAGACAGAAGTAGTTGTACATCAAAGAAGTCACACAGGGGAGAAGCCATTTTCATGTTCTAAATGTGGGAAATCTTTTAAACGGAAGGCAGAAGTAGTTGGACATCAAAGAAGTCACACAGGGGAGAAGCCATTTTCATGTTCAGAATGTGGGAAATGGTTTGCCCAGAAATCACATGTTGTTAGACATCAGAGAGTTCACACAGGAAAAAAGCCATTTTCATGTTCTGAATGTGGGAAATTGTTTGGCCAGAAATACGGTTTGATCTCGCATCTGAAAAGTCACACAGGGGAGAAGCCATATTCATGCTCAGAATGTGGGAAATGTTACAAGTGGAAAGCAAATCTTGTTGAACATCAAAGAATTCACAGAAGGTAGAAGCCACATTCATGTTCTGAATGTGATAAATCTTGTTCTCAAAAATCAGATCTGAATAAACATCAGAGGAGTCAAAAAGGGAAGAAACCTTTTTTATGTACAGCCATGGCCAAAAGTTTTGAGAATGACCCCAAAATTATATTTTCACATGATCTGTTGCCCTCTGGTTTTTAATTGTGTTTGTCTGATGTTTACATCACATACAGAAATATAATTGCAATCATATTATGAGTACCCAAAGGTTATATTGAC
This sequence comes from Anomaloglossus baeobatrachus, assembly GCF_048569485.1. NCBI lineage: Eukaryota > Metazoa > Chordata > Amphibia > Anura > Aromobatidae > Anomaloglossus > Anomaloglossus baeobatrachus. Next base: position 583,590,876 of record NC_134357.1, read on the forward strand.
AGTTAGGAATGAGTTAATGCAGCAAGTCAATATTTGCAGTGTTGACCCTTCTTCTTCAGGACCTCTGCAATTCTCCCTGGCATGCTCTCAATCAACTTCTGGACCAAATCCTGACTGATAGCTGTCCATTCATGCATAAGCAATGCTTGCATTTTGCCAGAATTTGTTGGTTTTTGTTTGTCTACCCGTCTCTTGATGATTGCCCACAGGTTCTCAATGGGATTAAGATCTGGGGAGTTTCCAGGCCATGGACCCAAAATCTCTATGTTTTGTTCCATGAGCCATTTAGTGATCACCTTTGCTTTATGGCAAGGTGCTCCATCATGCTGGAAAAGGCATTGTTGGGCGCCAAACTTCTCTTGGACAGTTGGGAGAAGTTGCTCTTGGAGGACATTCTGGTACCATTCTTTATTCATGGCTGTGTTTTTAGGCAAGACTGTGAGTGAGCCGATTCCCTTGGCTGAGAAGCAACCCCACACATGAATGGTTTCAGGATGCTTAACAGTTGGCATGAGACAAGACAGGTGGTAGCGCTCACCTCTTCTTCTCCTAATAAGCTGTTTTCCAGATGTCCCAAACAATCGAAAAGGGGATTCATCTGAGAAAATGACTTTCCCCCAGTCCTCAGCAGTCCACTCCCTGTACCTTTTGCAGAATATCAGTCGGTCCCTGATGTTTTTTCTGGAGAGAAGGGGCTTCTTTGCTGCCGTCCTTGAAACCAGGCCTTGCTCAAGCAGTCTCCGCCTCACAGTGCGTGCAGAAGCACTCACACCAGCCTGCTGCCATTGCTGAGCTAGCTCGGCACTGCTGGTAGTCCGATCCCGCAGCTGAAACAGCTTTAAGATACGGTCCCCGTGTTTGCTGGTCCTTCTTGGGTGCCCTGGAGCCTTTTTGGCAACAATGGAAGCTCTCTCCTTGAAGTTCTTGATGATGCGATAGATTGTTGACTGAGGTGCAATCTTTGTAGCTGCGATACTCTTCCCTGTTAGGCCATTTTTGTGCAGAGCAATGGTGGCTGCACGTGTTTCTTTAGAGATAACCATGGTTAACTGAAGAGAAACAATGATACTAAGCACCAGCCTCCTTTTAAAGTGTCCAGTGGTGTCATTCTTACTTAATCATGACTGATTGATCACCAGCCCTGTCCTCATCAACACCCACACCTGTGTTAATGGAACAATCACTAAAACAATGTTAGCTGCTCCTTTTAAGGCAGGAATGCAATGCTGTTGAAATGTGTTTTGGGGGTTGAAGTTCATTTTCTTACCAATATTGACTTTGCAAGTAATTGCTGTTAAGCGGATCACTCTTTATGACATTCTGGAGAATATGCAAATTGCCATTAGAAAAACTTAAGCAGTAGACTTTGTAAAAATTAATATTTGTAGCATTCTCAAAACCTTTGGCCATGACTGTACTTGTATGTAGAAAGGGCCCCATCCACAACTCAGATAGCACACAAATCCCACATCAAAGCTCATGCAGTGATTACAACTTTAATTTTGTTCTAGAAGGGTGATTTACTATTTGTTTTATGTTTTGTGTCCTTTTTACCTCACCATAATTGGTTTATTTTTCTCTTCATTGTTTTGTAATCATTTATTATTTAATAAAGTATTCTGATTTGGTGTTACGGCTTGTAGTAGACTTTTTTTCAATTAACATTCTGGATATTTCCCATTTCTCAAACTTTTGCAGAATTTGTTAGTTTTTGCTTTATCCTCTTAAGGACCGGGCATTTTTTTTTTATTTTTGTGTTTTTTCATTTTTCTCTTACCTTCTTCCACGAACCATAACTTTTTTATTTTTCAGCCAGCAACCAATAAAGTCTTGCTATTCTGCGGGACTATGTGAGTTGTACTTTTCAATGACACCATTCAGTAATAGGCTCCGTTTTATGAGATCTTACCATTTTCTTGGGTCCATTCGTCAGGCAGAATTGCATCTGGTTGAATTCAATAAAACCTATGAAAGTATCAATAAGACTGTTCTTGTCATAAGGGACTATTGTGATAGCGAGAAACCGGGGCCCCAAAGATGACCCTCAAACTAAGGAGCACTGTGCTATCCCTAATACCCCTAATGGTGAGGATGTGTGAGACTCCTTCCTGGCCCTGCTCCTGACCAGCCCTGATCTTATTTCCCCCTCCCCATGTTCGGGACAGGAGTGTGATTTAACCCACACAAATAGACAAATGGGAGACCAAAACTGTCACACAACATGCACACACAGAGCTGTAAGACAATAACAGATTAGGAGGAAAAGAAGAGCAGGTTGGAAATAAGACAATAGATAACTCCACAATAACTCCAAGCACAAAACAACTCTTTCTCCAGCAAGTCTGGGAAACCACAAATCACAGACCAACACAGTTTAAACTATAGTTGGGGTTGGTAGAATATTTCTTCCAGCCTAAAAATAGAAAAAAGGGGAAAGAGGGCGCTCCTGTGTGGAACCGTTAAACACAATTGGTGGAAGTGTGTTTTTTACACTCACCTGATAAGTGTTGTACTGCAGGTACAACACTGTTAAAGATGCTGACGGGGGGTTCCAATGCTCACCGTTCCTCACCCACGGGAGTCCTTTCCTGTCAGTCCCGCAGGAGTCCTTGCTTATGCAGCCGCTCTCACGATCCAGGGACACGAGCAGCGCAGAGCCGTTGGACCGGCGTCGGACAGCAACTCCTCCTCCAAGCCGAATGGTTCCGTGATCTCGGTAACGATGTAGAACCAATCCCGTATTGCAGCGTCAGTGGAAATAACAGACTCCTGATCTGGCTGCAGCAGCCCCTTATGGGTTTTTTCTTTTTCTTGTGCTGTGTATGGGGAGGATTTAATTAATTAATCAATTAATTTAATTGATTTACTTTGATGAGATTTTAATCCAATTGTTGTAAATGCCTCAGCATATATAGGTTCAATATTCTGTTGATTTTTCTGCTACCTGAGGAAGGGGGAGGACAGTCCCCCGAAACGCGTTGTGGCTTTATAACATTATTAATAAAAAATTTACATCAGTATCATCTATCTCCAATCTGAACTATTTTCCAGCCTAAAAATGAGAGTAGAAATGATACAGTAGGCTTGTTTGATCAAAACATTGTAAAGTTGCCATCGAGCAGGATAGCAGAGGTTAACTCTTGCTAGCCAGTCTATGAATGAGCAGACAGCAGGCCGACGCCTGAGTTGATCAGAAACACCACAGAAACCATGGGACGGAGTGTCAGATTCTGCAATATGAACAGAGCCTGACGCCGCCATGACAGTCGTCGAGTTTCATGTAAAACTCTGTGTGACAGTTCTCTAAAGTAAGGTGGAGGCCTCCTAATAAATGTTGCGCATCTTTAGACCATCTGCGTACCAGAAATAAAATTACATTATTGTAAATTTGTTGTGACATGGAGGACACTGCTCCCTCTTGCACAGCCCAACCCACGTTTCATAAAAGTGCAACCTGGCGTGAAGTTTGTAATTTTTTTTTATGCCTTTTGTTTTTAAAGCGCACCAATCACCAGGATTTTCCTATATAACCTAAGGCCAGTGTTATACTGGCACAATCAGGCTGATTCTATACATACTTTTAGTTCTCAGCTCGGATGAATAGGTTTTGAAACACAAGCAAGTAAAGTCTGTAAAATGAGCATATTTTTGAATGGCAGCAGCTGCCGATCAGCTGATAGCTGGGGTGGGTTTTGATATTGATTCCCGTCCCCCTGCCTGTTGTTCCTGCGCCTATCTGTTATTTATGCTAAGTCTATTATTAATTCTATTATAGAATCATTTTACTAAATGGCTAGGAGGAGCTGGGCCTCAGCCAACATAGCTCATACCAGTAAGCAACATTGTTTTTCTGTTGGCTGAGGCCCCACCCCTTCTGGTCACATGGATATGACATCAGCACAGGTCCTTCTAGCCACTTAGGGAAATGATTCTATAATAGAATTAACATAAATAACGGGGAGTACGCACAGGCCAGGTGGTGGCAATCACTATCAAAACCCACCTCAGCTATCAGCTGATCGGCAGCTTCTGCCATTCAAAAAGCTGCTCATTTTACTTGCTTGTGTTTCAAAACCTATACATCCTATCTGACAACTAAAGGTATATATAGAAGCAGTCTGATAGTGGCAGTATAGCACTGGCTTTAGGTTATATAGGAAAATCCTGGTGATTGGTGCGCTTTAATGCCTCATTTTTACAGGGCACAATTTAGAGATATTTGTACCCTGTGTTATTTAGAGAGGCCACATTATAAATAACCAATTTGCCAATTTTTTTCCCCTAAAATGACCTCTCTACTGTTTAAGCAAAATGCAATTTGTGGATTAATTTTTCAAATCTATGCTTCAAATGTAATTTTTTTTTCTTAAACCAAACCTTCTCAGGTTAATGCATCTGTTTTGACTCATCAGTCCAGAACGTACCGTATTTTTCGGACCATAAGACGCATCCTGGTTTTAGAGGATGGAAATAAAATTTTTAAGCAAAAAATGTGGTCATGACACACTGTTATGGGGCGAGGATCTGCTGTTTGACACTGTTATGGGGGTAATTTAAAAAACAAAACAAAAAAAACCTGTGCGGTTCCCCCAATTTTGACAACCAGCAAAGATAAAGTCTCACAGCTGGGGGCTGGTATTCTCAGGCTGGGGAGACTCACATTATTGGGAGCCCCCCCCAAGCCTAAAAATATCAGCCAGCAGCCGCCCAGAATTGCCGCATCCATTAGATTCGACAGTCCTGGGACTTTTCCCAGCTCATCCTGATTGCCCTGATGCGGTGGAATTCGGGGTAATAAGGAGTTAGTGGCAGCCCATAGCTGCCACTAAGTCCTAGCTTAGTGATGGCAGGCATCTATGAGACACCCCCTCATCACTAAACTGTAAGTGAAAGTAAATAAACAAACACATAAAAATCCTTTATTTGAAATAAAAGACAAATAAATACCTTCTTTCACCACTTTATTAACCTTTAAAACACCCAGGTCCGATGTAATCCACACAATGTCGTTGTGACGGGGTGTACATCAGAGCAAAGAGAGACAACAGGCCGAGGATGATCCACAGTTCCACCGAGGGTCCATAGCTCTATAGGCTGCAGCAGCTCCACCCTCTAAGAGCCCAACCAGATGCCGGACGCGCTCCCTTTCTGGGACTTCCATTAATCGACACTGATGCTCAAAGTCCTGGAAGAAGCCCTCAATGTCACCAGCAGCCTCATTAAACTGCTTGAAGTCTTTGCGGGACACTCTGGGAAGTTCCCTCATGATGGGTGCTGGGGTTACAGTCTGTCTGGAACCTCTCGCGGCTTCCACAGCGAGCTGCTTATCCAGCAATGCCATCTCCTCCATCCTGCGCTCCTTCTCTTCAGCTCCACGCATGGCCTCCCTCTTATCTTCTATGGTGGCCTCATCTCCAAGCAGTGCCATCTTTTCCTTGTACCACACAACCCATTGACTTTTTTGGGTATTCACCTCCGGCTCCCGTCTTTGCTCCCCTTGCTGTGGAAATTGTTCCTCGGTGCCATCTTGCAGGCAAGCGTGTTCCAATGCCTCAATTAGTTGCTCCTTAGAGAGTCCTTTGTAGCCGACACCTAATTCACGGGCCTTTGTTTGTAGACTCGCCACAGTCCAGTTCCTGTATCCTGAGGTTCTGGTTTCAGACGTCGATTGGCTGTTGTCCTCCATTTCTTCTGCTCTGATCCCGCTGCTGCCACCAGTTTGTGACGGGGTGTACATCAGAGCAAAGAGAGACAACAGGCCGAGGATGATCCAACAGGTTTACTAACAGGAATACAGGAACAGCACACGACAAGTCCAAATAAAAAAGATTCGGGGGCACCTCCCGATAATCCAAAGTGCCAGATCACAACGTAATAGTCCTTTTCAGAGTCCCAGAAATCCCACACAATCCACTGGACGGCGAGGTCTGTCCGCAGATTCAGATCTCGCTCCCTTCCTCTTCAAAAACTCAACTCCCAACTGCATTTAGAAACAGGAGTGAATTGTTTGAGCTCGTGGGCCCGCCCCTCAAGGGTAGGGGTCTATGCAATGGTTGGGCCCACTAGAAGATTCTAGAAGGTTGGCTCCGAGATGTCTACAGGTTTGTGTAGTTGGCGTTATCCACTGCTTACGAAACAATGAGAAGTTCCCCTGGCTGTGTGGACAAGAGATAATTGCATTATGGGCCCAGAGACACAGGAGATGGGGGGAAAGGTATGGTTACTTACATCCCAAGACATTTCAAAGTGTTCAGTAAGTACAACCAAAGGAAAGTGACATCACATCCTGACATAGTATTACAGCAAATACAGTGAGAAGGTAAAATACATCATGACAATTCCTTCCCCTCCCAACTTGTGTACGTACTAGGGACCTCTACAGGTCGCTGGTTAAGTACACGCAGGCATGGCTGACAGGACTCAAGGCTCCTCTTGCCTGGACAGTCCATCTGCATTTTGGTGTTGGCTGCCCCTTCTATATTGTATGGTAAAGTTATAGGGCTGCAGAGCCAGGCTCCATCGCAGTAAGCGTCCATTGTCCCCAGAGACTCTGTTCAGCCAGGTGAGGGGATTGTGATCAGTAACCACAGTGAATTCCCGTCCATACAGATACGGCCGTAGTTTCTTAAGGGCCCACACTACAGCCAGACATTCCTTCTCAACAGTTGCATAGGCCACTTCTCGGTCCAGCAGTTTCCGGCTGAGATAGGCGATGGGGTGCTCGGCCCCAGCTGCATTCACCTGGCTGAGGACAGCTCCCAGTCCATAAGCAGAGGCATCCGTTTGCACAATGAATCTCCTCTTGTAGTCTGGAGCAGCCAGGACAGGATCGCAGATCAAAGCATCCTTCAGCCGGTTAAAAGCCTCATCACAGGCTGGAGTCCAGATCACCAGCCGGGGCATTGTTTTCTTGGTCAGGTCGGTAAGAGGCTTTGCCACAGTGCTGAAATGAGAAACAAATTTTCGATAATAACTGGCAGTGCCCAGAAAAGCCATAACTTGTTTCTTAGTTTGGGGTACAGGCCAGTCTCTAATAGCCTGGATTTTGGCAGGCTCAGGTCGGAGCTTCCCTCCTCCCACTCTATGTCCTAGGTACTGGACTTCCCCCATCCCCAATTGGCATTTATCGGGTCGAATAGTTAGGCCGGCTGCAAGAATCAGGTCCAAAATAATGGCTACTTGATTCAGATGTTCCTCCCATGTGTGGCTGAAGACGGCGATATCATCCAAGTAGGCACAAGCAAAGTCATCACATCCCCGGAGGATCTGATCCACCATTCTCTGGAAGGTGGCCGGGGCATTTTTCATTCCAAAAGGCATGCTTAGAAATTCATACAGACCAAAGGGGGTTATAAAAGCGGACCGTTCTCTCCCTTCATCCGTTAGAGGGATCTGCCAGTATCCCTTACTGAGATCCAAGGTAGTGACATATCGGGACCCAGCCAGTCGGTCTAGAAGTTCGTCAATACGAGGCACAGTCACACGAAGGTCCCCATGAGTTGACGGTCTAGGGTGATGGTGAACATTGGGGCCAGAAGGACCAGGGGCCACCAGCGTTGGGGGGTTGGTGTTTTTTTTCTCACTGGGTAGTAGTTTTTTCCACTGAGGCTTGATGGTGCGAGCCTCATCAGCTAGAGCTGCAGCTTCCTCCACAGTGGCTGGTCTCCTTTCACGCACCCATTCCCGGATCTCAGCGGGGCACTTGAAGTAAAACTGCTCTTTTAGGAGGACCTGGAGGACGGTCTCCAAGGTTAAGGCCTCCTCTGCCTCCAACCAACGATGCCACAGATGTTTGAGTTTGTGGGCATACATCTTGAAGGACACTTCCTCATCACATGCTAGAGTACGGAACTGAGTCCTGTAAGTGTCTGGCGTTACAGCATAATGTTCTAGAATAGTCTGTTTAATATCCGCATACTCACAGTTCCACCGAGGGTCCATAGCTCTATAGGCTGCAGCAGCTCCACCCTCTAAGAGCCCAACCAGATGCCGGACGCGCTCCCTTTCTGGGACTTCCATTAATCGACACTGATGCTCAAAGTCCTGGAAGAAGCCCTCAATGTCACCAGCAGCCTCATTAAACTGCTTGAAGTCTTTGCGGGACACTCTGGGAAGTTCCCTCATGATGGGTGCTGGGGTTACAGTCTGTCTGGAACCTCTCGCGGCTTCCACAGCGAGCTGCTTATCCAGCAATGCCATCTCCTCCATCCTGCGCTCCTTCTCTTCAGCTCCACGCATGGCCTCCCTCTTATCTTCTATGGTGGCCTCATCTCCAAGCAGTGCCATCTTTTCCTTGTACCACACAACCCATTGACTTTTTTGGGTATTCACCTCCGGCTCCCGTCTTTGCTCCCCTTGCTGTGGAAATTGTTCCTCGGTGCCATCTTGCAGGCAAGCGTGTTCCAATGCCTCAATTAGTTGCTCCTTAGAGAGTCCTTTGTAGCCGACACCTAATTCACGGGCCTTTGTTTGTAGACTCGCCACAGTCCAGTTCCTGTATCCTGAGGTTCTGGTTTCAGACGTCGATTGGCTGTTGTCCTCCATTTCTTCTGCTCTGATCCCGCTGCTGCCACCAGTTTGTGACGGGGTGTACATCAGAGCAAAGAGAGACAACAGGCCGAGGATGATCCAACAGGTTTACTAACAGGAATACAGGAACAGCACACGACAAGTCCAAATAAAACAGATTCGGGGGCACCTCCCGATAATCCAAAGTGCCAGATCACAACGTAATAGTCCTTTTCAGAGTCCCAGAAATCCCACACAATCCACTGGACGGCGAGGTCTGTCCGCAGATTCAGATCTCGCTCCCTTCCTCTTCAAAAACTCAACTCCCAACTGCATTTAGAAACAGGAGTGAATTGTTTGAGCTCGTGGGCCCGCCCCTCAAGTGTAGGGGTCTATGCAATGGTTGGGCCCACTAGAAGATTCTAGAAGGTTGGCTCCGAGATGTCTACAGGTTTGTGTAGTTGGCGTTATCCACTGCTTACGAAACAATGAGAAGTTCCCCTGGCTGTGTGGACAAGAGATAATTGCATTATGGGCCCAGAGACACAGGAGATGGGGGGAAGGTATGGTTACTTACATCCCAAGACATTTCAAAGTGTTCAGTAAGTACAACCAAAGGAAAGTGACATCACATCCTGACATAGTATTACAGCAAATACAGTGAGAAGGTAAAATACATCATGACAGTCGTACGACGCATCCAACTCTGCTACATCTGACAATCACAGAGAGCGCCCATAGAACACGACTGCTCTCTGTGAGGGTCAGGCCGCAAGTGAAGTGAGCCGCCGGGATCAGCGGTGACTCCAGCTGTCACCGCACATCACATGACTGAAGTCACCGTGGATTTCGCGGTTACTTCAGCCGCGGCCGGATTTGCAGTTACACATGGAGGACATCCGCTGTATACTCACCGCTCCGAGTCCTCACTCCACGCAGCATCACTCGCTTCCTGTTTGTGCCAGCTGACCTGTGTGGAGCCGTGTGTACGGCAATGACGTCATCGCTGTGCTCACCGCTCTTACACAGATCAGCTGGCACACAGACAGGAGGACACCGCAATGCTGCAGGGAAACAGTGAGTATACTTATTTACTGCCCCCCACGCTGATCTGACGACGGGGGGCAGTGAATATAGCCGCACATGATCACTCCAGGCTGTAGTTGCCTGGGGTGATCACGCGGGCCAGCTCTTTAGTATGCTCGCATTCCCTGCCCATCATCCCGCCCACCTGTCAGCGCTGGCTTCAGCGCTGAGGGAGGATGGGCGTGCATATCAAGTGAGCGGGCCCACATGGTCAGGGTATCGCTGCTACAGCCTGTTCCTGCCTGTGATGACCCGTTCCATCACCACCACACCCGCCTTCACCCGCTCCACCACCACTGCACCGCAGCCATCGGACTATAAGACGCACCCCCCACTTTCCCCCAAAATTTGGGGATAAAAAAGTGCGTCTTATCGAAAAATACGGTGTATTCTAGACGCATCCATATAGACAAACATGCACACAGTCATGGCTGAAAGTGTTGGCACCCTTGAAATTGTTCCAGAAAATGAATTGTTTCCCCCCAAAAATATTACAATTACACGTTTTGTTAGACACATTAGCTTATTTGCTTTGTGTTTATTAGAACAAACAAAAAACCTCGAAAAAAAAGGGGTAAATTGGACATAATTTCACACACAATCCCAAAAATGGGCTGGAGAAAATTATTGGCAATTTCCCACTATTGTAGGTAAACAACTTTGCTTCAAGCATGTGATGCTCGTTCAAGGTCACCTGTAGTAAGTAACAGGTGTGGGCAATATGAAAATTACACCTGAAACAAGATAAAAAGGGGAGAAGTTAACTCAATCTTTGTATTGTTTGTCTGTGTGTGCCACACTCAGCATGGAGAACAGGAGGAGGAGAAGAAACTGTCTAAAGACTTGAAATTGTAAAAAAATATCAATAATCTCAAGGTTACAAGTCCATCTCCAGAGATCTTTATGTTCCTTTGTCCACGATGTGCAACATAATCAAAACGTTTACCACCGAAGACACTGTAGCTAATCTCCCTGGATGTGGACGACAGAGAAAAATTGATGAAAGGTCGCGATGCAGGATAGTCTGGATGGTGGATAATCAAGGTCCAAAGAATTTCAAGTTGTCCTGCAGGCTCATGGTGCATCAGTGTCAGTGCGGGCCATCCATCGACTGAAGATCCCACAATCATACTCACCAAACGCTGAACGGGAGGCCATGCATTGGAATGCATCAAGAACCTGCGGTGGCATGCAAAACCACACACACCTCAGCTCGCACTCCTGCACACACATTAGATCGCATACCCACACACATCAGATCGCACACACTCCCACATCAGATCACACACTCACTCACCACATCCAACGATACTGATTGCTTTTGGCCAGCAAGGAAACCTGGGACGCAATGCAGTGCAGCGCGAGGATCTGCGGTGGAACGTTCCACCGCAGGTCCTCGATCTCCACTGCACTGCGTCCGAAGTTCCACTGCCAGCCAGAAGCAATCAGTAACGCTGGATGTGGTGAGTGTGTGTGCGATCTGATGTGTGTGGGTGTGCGTTCCACTGCAGGCCCTTGATGCATTACACTACAGGTCCTCTCATTTGAAGTCTGGTGAGTATGATTGCGGTGTCTTATGTTTTCTTTCTTTTAGGGCTGTCTGCTTTATATAATGAAGTGTCCTGCAGAATTCTTTAACTTTTTTTTAGCTGCATGGACACTTCTAAGAAAAAGACTGATGGCACATTCCATCTTTCTAATGTGAACCGGTGCAAACTGAATATGAAACATGGTAACAAAAAGGCCTTCTGACTGAGCACTCCTGCTCTTCAGCCTCAGGCGATTTTAATTCTCCATTTGCAGGTTCCTGTCTGCCCATAAATTGTAGGTTTTATTCACCCAAAGAGAGGCATTAGTTTGATAGGGACCCAGCAAAAATGAGCTCGCCTTGCCGCTGGCTGTTGGGCTCACATACAACTGGGCAATTTTCTGTGCTAAGTATCTCAATTTTTCCATGTTTTTCCATAGCAGTAATGCATGTTTATATCCCCATATTAATTGTTCCACATATCTTAGCACTACAGATTGGAACTGTCTCCTTTTTGTTGCATAGACACTTCATTATTGAACTGCGACTAGGACTTATTTTCGGGGTAAGGCTTATATTTGAGGAGTCGGTGCATTACTTTACACTTATCAACATTAAATCTCATTTCATTACCAATCACAACGACTTTGTTTCCTATCTTTTAGCTGATCTGATGACGGGGGGCAGTGAATATAGCCGCACATGATCACTCCAGGCTGTAGTTGCCTGGGGTGATCACGCGGGCCGGCTCTTCAGTATGCGTGCATCCCCCGCCCATAATCCCGCCTACTGTCAGCGCTGGCTTCAGCGCTGAGGGAGGATGGGCGTGCATATCAAGTGAGCGGGCCCACGTGGTCAGAGTATCGCTGCTACAGCCTGTTCCTGCCTGTGATGACCCGTTCCATCACCACCACACCCGCCTTCACCCGCTCCACCACCACTGCACCGCAGCCATCGGACTATAAGACGCACCCCCCACTTTCCCCCAAAATTTGGGGATAAAAAAGTGCATCTTATTGAAAAATACGGTGTATTCTAGACACATCCATATAGACAAACATACACACAGTCATGGCTGAAAGTGTTGGCACCCTTGAAATTGTTCCAGAAAATTAATTATTTCCTTCACAAAATATTACAATTACACGTTTTGTTAGACACATTAGCTTATTTGCTTTGTGTTTATTAGAACAAAAAAAAAACCTCGAAAAAAAAGGGTAAATTGGACATAATTTCACACACAATCCCAAAAATGGGCTGGAGAAAATTATTGGCAATTTCCCACTATTGTGGGTAAACAACTTTGTTTCAAGCAAGTGATGCTCGTTCAAGGTCACCTGTAGTAAGTAACAGGTGTGGGCAATATGAAAATTACACCTGAAACAAGATAAAAAGGGGAGAAGTTAACTCAATCTTTGTATTGTTTGTCTGTGTGTGCCACACTCAGCATGGAGAACAGGAGGAGGAGAAGAGAACTGTATAAAGACTTGAAATTGTCAAAAAATATCAATAATCTCAAGGTTACAAGTCCATCTCCAGAGATGTTTATGTGCCTTTGTCCACGATGTGCAACATAATCAAAAAGTTTACCACCGAAGACACTGTAGCTAATCTCCCTGGATGTGGACGACAGAGAAAAATTGATGAAAGGTCGCGATGCAGGATAGTCTGGATCAAAATCAAATCTTTATTTTTATATAGCGCTAACATATTCCGCAGCGCTTTAAATACATCAGGAACGCTGTCCCCATTGGGGCTCACAATCTAGAGTCCCTATCTGTATGTCTTTTGGATGGTGGATAATTAAGGTCCAAAGAATTTCAAGTTGTCCTGCAGGCTCATGCTGCATCAGTGTCAGTGCGAGCCATCCATCGACTGAAGATCCCACAATCATACTCACCAAACGCTGAACGGGAGGCCATGCAGTGGAATGCATCAAGAACCTGCGGTGGCATGCAAAACCGCACACACCTCAGCTCGCACTCCTGCACACACATTAGATCGCATACCCACAGACATCAGATCGCACACACTCCCACATCAGATCGCACACGCAATCACACACATCAGATCACACACTCACTCACCACATCCAACGATACTGATTGCTTTTGGCCAGCAAGGAAACCTGGGACGCAATGCAGTGCAGCGCGAGGATCTGCGGTGGAACGTTCCACCGCAGGTCCTCGATCTCCACTGCACTGCGTCCGAAGTTCCACAGCCAGCCAGAAGCAATCAGTAACGCTGGATGTGGTGAGTGTGTGTGCGATCTGATGTGTGTGGGTGTGCGTTCCACCGCAGGCCCTTGATGTATTACACTACAGGTCCTCTCATTTGAAGTCTGGTGAGTATGATTGCGGTGTCTTATGTTTTCTTTCTTTTAGGGCTGTCTGCTTTATATAATGAAGTGTCCTGCAGAATTCTTTAACTTTTTTTTAGCTGCATGGACACTTCTAAGAAAAAGACTGATGGCACATTCCATCTTTCTAATGTGAACTGGTGCAAACTGAATATGAAACATGGTAGCAAAAAGGCCTTCTGACTGAGCACTCCTGCTCTTCAGCCTCAGGCGATTTTAATTCTCCATTTGCAGGTTCCTGTCTGCCCATAAATTGTAGGTTTTATTCACCCAAAGAGAGGCATTAGTTTGATAGGGACCCAGCAAAAATGAGCTCGCCTTGCCGCTGGCTGTTGGGCTCACATACAACTGGGCAATTTTCTGTGCTAAGTATCTCAATTTTTCCATGTTTTTTCATAGCAGTAATGCATGTTTATATCCCCATATTAATTGTTCCACATATCTTAGCACTACAGATTGGAACTGTCTCCTTTTTGTTGCATGGACACTTCATTATTGAACTGCGACTAGGTCTTATTTTCAGGGTAAGGCTTATATTTGAGGAGTCGGTGCAATACTTTACATTTATCAACATTAAATCTCATTTCATTACCAATCACAATGACTTTGTTTCCTATCTTTTAGCCAATTAATTACCCATCTGCTTCTATATACTTCATACACAAATAGCTCTGCACCGGACACGTCCCACACATATGGCTCCGTTCCATATACTTACTACACACGCGTCTCCGCTCGCTACAAGTTGGACACACATGGCTCCGCTCCGTACACACACTGCTCCGCTGTGCACACATCATACAACACGGCTCCGCACGTATTGTACACACATGACTCCTCACCGTACATATCGTAGACACATGGCTCCACTCCGCACACAATGTACACACACGGCTCTGCTCTATACACCTCATACACACACGGCTCCGCTCTGTACACCTCGTACACACACGGCTCTGCTCTGTACACCTCGTACACACACGGCTCCACTTCGCACACAATGTACACACACGGCTCTGCTCTATACACCTTGTACACACACGGCTCTGCTCTATACACCTCGTACACACACGGCTCTGCTCTATACACCTTGTACACACACGGCTCTGCTCCGTACACCTCGTACACACACGGCTCCGCTCCGTACACCTCGTACACACGAGGCTCCGCTCCGTACACCTCGTACACACACGGCTCTGCTCCGTACACCTCGTACACACACGGCTCTGCTCTATACACCTCGTACACACGCGGCTCTGCTCCGTACACCTCGTACACACACGGCTCTGCTCCGTACACCTCATACACACGCGGCTCTGCTCTATACACCTCGTACACACGAGGCTCCGCTCCGTACACCTCGTACACAAACGGCTCTGCTCCGTACACCTCGTACACACACGGCTCTGCTCTATACACCTCGTACACACGCGGCTCTGCTCCGTACACCTCGTACACACGCGGCTCCGCTCCGTACACCTTGTACACACACGGCTCTGCTCCGTACACCTCGTACACACACGGCTCTGCTCCGTACACCTCGTACACACGCGGCTCTGCTCCGTACACCTCGTACACACACGGCTCTGCTCCGTACACCTCGTACACACACGGCTCCGCTCCGTACACCTCGTACACACACGGCTCTGCTCCGTACACCTCGTACACACGCGGCTCTGCTCCGTACACCTCGTACACACACGGCTCTGCTCCGTACACCTCGTACACACACGGCTCTGCTACATCCACACTGTAAACCCCTCCTGACCCCACACATAAACTTCCCCTCATCCAGCACCATGACAACCAGCACAGCAGAGCCCTGCATACACTGAGGAGCTGATCATGTGACCCCTGACTCCTCCCCTCCATGTGACATCATCACAGGTCCTGTAAGCACAGAGCAGCCATATATCTAGTGTGCGGCTCTGCAGGTGGAGGTAGGTGCAGGGTATTATATATCTAGTGTGCGGCTCTGCAGGTGGAGGTAGGTGCAGGGTATTATATATCTAGTGTGCGGCTCTGCAGGTGGAGGTAGGTGCAGGGTATTATATATCTAGTGTGCGGCTCTGCAGGTGGAGGTAGGTGCAGGGTATTATATATCTAGTGTGCGGCTCTGCAGGTGGAGGTAGGTGCAGGGTATTATATATCTAGTGTGCGGCTCTGCAGGTGGAGGTAGGTGCAGGGTATTATATATCTAGTGTGCGGCTCTGCAGGTGGAGGTAGGTGCAGGTTATTATATATCTAGTGTGCGGCTCTGCAGGTGGAGGTAGGTGCAGGGTATTATATATCTAGTGTGCGGCTCTGCAGGTGGAGGTAGGTGCAGGGTATTATATATCTAGTGTGCGGCTCTGCAGGTGGAGGTAGGTGCAGGGTATTATATATCTAGTGTGCGGCTCTGCAGGTGGAGGTAGGTGCAGGGTATTATATATCTAGTGTGCGGCTCTGCAGGTGGAGGTAGGTGCAGGGTATTATATATCTAGTGTGCGGCTCTGCAGGTGGAGGTAGGTGCAGGGTATTATATATCTAGTGTGCGGCTCTGCAGGTGGAGGTAGGTGCAGGGTATTATATATCTAGTGTGCGGCTCTGCAGGTGGAGGTAGGTGCAGGGTATTATATATCTAGTGTGCGGCTCTGCAGGTGGAGGTAGGTGCAGGGTATTATATATCTAGTGTGCGGCTCTGCAGGTGGAGGTAGGTGCAGGTTATTATATATCTAGTGTGCGGCTCTGCAGGTGGAGGTAGGTGCAGGGTATTATATATCTAGTGTGCGGCTCTGCAGGTGGAGGTAGGTGCAGGTTATTATATATCTAGTGTGCGGCTCTGCAGGTGGAGGTAGGTGCAGGTTATTATATATCTAGTGTGCGGCTCTGCAGGTGGAGGTAGGTGCAGGGTATTATATATCTAGTGTGCGGCTCTGCAGGTGGAGGTAGGTGCAGGGTATTATATATCTAGTGTGCGGCTCTGCAGGTGGAGGTAGGTGCAGGGTATTATATATCTAGTGTGCGGCTCTGCAGGTGGAGGTAGGTGCAGGGTATTATATATCTAGTGTGCGGCTCTGCAGGTGGAGGTAGGTGCAGGGTATTATATATCTAGTGTGCGGCTCTGCAGGTGGAGGTAGGTGCAGGGTATTATATATCTAGTGTGCGGCTCTGCAGGTGGAGGTAGGTGCAGGTTATTATATATCTAGTGTGCGGCTCTGCAGGTGGAGGTAGGTGCAGGGTATTATATATCTAGTGTGCGGCTCTGCAGGTGGAGGTAGGTGCAGGGTATTATATATCTAGTGTGCGGCTCTGCAGGTGGAGGTAGGTGCAGGTTATTATATATCTAGTGTGCGGCTCTGCAGGTGGAGGTAGGTGCAGGGTATTATATATCTAGTGTGCGGCTCTGCAGGTGGAGGTAGGTGCAGGGTATTATATATCTAGTGTGCGGCTCTGCAGGTGGAGGTAGGTGCAGGGTATTATATATCTGTGTGCGGCTCTGCAGGAGGAGGTAGGTGCAGGGTATTATATATCTAGTGTGCGGCTCTGCAGGAGGAGGTAGGTGCAGGGTATTATATATCTGTGTGCGGCTCTGCAGGTGGAGGTAGGTGCAGGGTATTATATATCTGTGTGCGGCTCTGCAGGTGGAGGTAGGTGCAGGGTATTATATATCTGTGTGCGGCTCTGCAGGTGGAGGTAGGTGCAGGGTATTATATATCTGTGTGCGGCTCTGCAGGTGGAGGTAGGTGCAGGGTATTATATATCTGTGTGCGGCTCTGCAGGTGGAGGTAGGTGCAGGGTATTATATATCTAGTGTGCGGCTCTGCAGGTGGAGGTAGGTGCAGGGTATTATATATCTAGTGTGCGGCTCTGCAGGTGGAGGTAGGTGCAGGGTATTATATATCTAGTGTGCGGCTCTGCAGGTGGAGGTAGGTGCAGGGTATTATATATCTGTGTGCGGCTCTGCAGGTGGAGGTAGGTGCAGGGTATTATATATCTGTGTGCGGCTCTGCAGGTGGAGGTAGGTGCAGGGTATTATATATCTGTGTGCGGCTCTGCAGGTGGAGGTAGGTGCAGGGTATTATATATCTGTGTGCGGCTCTGCAGGTGGAGGTAGGTGCAGGTTATTATATATCTAGTGTGCGGCTCTGCAGGTGGAGGTAGGTGCAGGTTATTATATATCTAGTGTGCGGCTCTGCAGGTGGAGGTAGGTGCAGGGTATTATATATCTGTGTGCGGCTCTGCAGGTGGAGGTAGGTGCAGGTTATTATATATCTAGTGTGCGGCTCTGCAGGTGGAGGTAGGTGCAGGTTATTATATATCTAGTGTGCGGCTCTGCAGGTGGAGGTAGGTGCAGGTTATTATATATCTAGTGTGCGGCTCTGCAGGTGGAGGTAGGTGCAGGGTATTATATATCTAGTGTGCGGCTCTGCAGGTGGAGGTAGGTGCAGGTTATTATATATCTAGTGTGCGGCTCTGCAGGAGGAGGTAGGTGCAGGGTATTATATATCTAGTGTGCGGCTCTGCAGGTGGAGGTAGGTGCAGGTTATTATATATCTAGTGTGCGGCTCTGCAGGTGGAGGTAGGTGCAGGGTATTATATATCTAGTGTGCGGCTCTGCAGGTGGAGGTAGGTGCAGGGTATTATATATCTAGTGTGCGGCTCTGCAGGTGGAGGTAGGTGCAGGTTATTATATATCTGTGTGCGGCTCTGCAGGTGGAGGTAGGTGCAGGGTATTATATATCTAGTGTGCGGCTCTGCAGGTGGAGGTAGGTGCAGGGTATTATATATCTGTGTGCGGCTCTGCAGGTGGAGGTAGGTGCAGGTTATTATATATCTAGTGTGCGGCTCTGCAGGTGGAGGTAGGTGCAGGTTATTATATATCTAGTGTGCGGCTCTGCAGGTGGAGGTAGGTGCAGGGTATTATATATCTAGTGTGCGGCTCTGCAGGAGGAGGTAGGTGCAGGGTATTATATATCTAGTGTGCGGCTCTGCAGGTGGAGGTAGGTGCAGGGTATTATATATCTAGTGTGCGGCTCTGCAGGTGGAGGTAGGTGCAGGGTATTATATATCTAGTGTGCGGCTCTGCAGGTGGAGGTAGGTGCAGGGTATTATATATCTAGTGTGCGGCTCTGCAGGTGGAGGTAGGTGCAGGGTATTATATATCTAGTGTGCGGCTCTGCAGGTGGAGGTAGGTGCAGGTTATTATATATCTGTGTGCGGCTCTGCAGGTGGAGGTAGGTGCAGGGTATTATATATCTAGTGTGCGGCTCTGCAGGTGGAGGTAGGTGCAGGGTATTATATATCTGTGTGCGGCTCTGCAGGTGGAGGTAGGTGCAGGGTATTATATATCTGTGTGCGGCTCTGCAGGTGGAGGTAGGTGCAGGGTATTCTCTCTCAGCATTAGTCGTTATTCACACTCGCTTCCATTTTCCGTCACTTTCATACTCTCGGTGCCGTGTTTATATAATTACCAGTGATGAGTGAATATACTTTGCATTATTCGGTACTCTCATAAATACTGCGGTATTCGCGATAGCCGTTACTCGCAGAGTATTTTGTTCCTCGTCTCGTAAGTTTCCAGTCTCCTCCCCATGTTTGGCCCCTGATTTTCAGACAATAAACCTGCGGAGATTACCTGCCAATCACAGTAATGTCGTAACCATGATCATACTGAGTTTCCTCTCCGCTGTCGCATTGCTTCCTGGTCTGATCATTATAGTTCATGAATATGCACTGCTCCCCCGCCCACCCTCTGTAACAGTGTCTGTGACTGGTCGCAGTCCTGCTAGCCCTGCCCACCCTGTGTATCGGTGTCTGTGATTGGTTGTCTGCACACTAGTTGTCTGGGACCCCAAAGTGTAGTGTAAAAAAAAATAAATAACTGGAAAAAATGGCATAGGGTCCCCGTATTTTGATACTCAGCGCAGATAAAGCAGACAGCTGGAGGCTGCAGGCCCAGCTGTGTGTGTTATCTTGGCGATATATCAAAATACAAGTGACAGAATGAGTTGTTTTTTAATTATTGAAATAAATAATAAAAAAACTTCCAATTTTGATACCCAGCCAAGATAAAGTATACAGCTGGGGGCTGGTATTCTCAGGCTGGGGAGGCCAACTGTTCTTGGGCCCTCCCCAGCCGAAAAAATAGTAGCCTGCAGCCATCCCACAATTAGCTCATCCTTTAGATCAGGTCAGGTCCAACGTAATCCACACGAGGTCCCATGACGATCCCGGCTCCGCTACATACTGAGGTCGCAGTGCATGGTCACATTAGAAAACTCGTCCGAGTACTGCTGCGTCAGGGACACACTGAGTAGCATCTGTGAGTGTGATGTCTCCGAGTTTACCTGAGGTCACAGCTGGGGTTCCCACTGTACCCCAGCTGTAACCTCAGGTGAACTCATTGAACTAAATAACCTAACATCATTGAATATTTGTTTGCAGACATTTCTGCCCCAAATCTGCAGCTCAACCAACAGGTAACCAACTAACAACTAGAGATCACCGGTTCGAACCTCGGAGTGGAGCCGAGACAGTGTCATTTTAGATGGCAATATCTCTGGAATGTTTCACCATATCCCAGTGATTTTGAGATATTTTCTTTTTCGTGACACATTATACTTTTAGTGGTAAATTTTGAAGTTGATAAATTTTGCGTTTATTTATGGAACAATAAAAGAAATTTGAGGAAAAAAAGACACTCTTTATACCATTAATCCAGATACAACACACAAAATAGTTAATAAATAGCATTTTGTCTTTTTTTTTTAAAAAAAAAGGTATTTTTCAATTTGTGCTATTTTGTAAGAGAAATGGACTGATGTTATTTTTTTTTATTTATTTTCTACATTAAGATCTTTATATTGTAACAGATAAAAAAAATATCTGAATTTATTTATATTTCATATGATCCAACTGAGGACGTAGATATTCTCTGTCTGACCTCCTAGATGTATGAAGTCCTCTACCTTATTATTACTTTATACCTATAGACTCATCTTCAATTTTTCTTTCCATTTCAGTTTGTACAATTTTCCTTACCCGGCAAGGATGGATATAGACAGGGACAAGATGGCGGAGAGGATATTCCACCTCACCCTAGAGATCCTCTTCCGGCTTACTGGAGAGGTGAGAGATTCTGATGACGTCACATTACATCATTCTTATCTATGGGAATAACAGATGGACAGAACTGGAGAGGTGAGGACTCTGGAAATGTCTGGAGTGAGATTTATTACTGTGTCTCTCCATAACCAGGATTACACAGTAGTGAAGAAGACCTCTAGTGAGCGCTGTCAGACCCCTGTGTCTGAGGGATGGGGAAGACCCCTGAGCCCAATCACGGGACCTCCACCTCACCCCCCGATACATGAGGACATCAATGACCAGAAGATCCTAGAACTCACCTACAAGATGATTGAGCTGCTGACTGGAGAGGTGACACTGCTGGGAATGCTGGGACATTATACAGTAACGCTATGAAGGGATCGGGGGTGACGGTATCATTGTATGTGTCAGGTTCCTATAAGGTGTCAGGACGTCACCGTCTATTTCTCCATGGAGGAGTGGGAGTATTTAGAAGGACACAAAGACCTGTACAAGGACGTCATGATGGAGGATCCCCAGCCCCTCACATCACCAGGTAATAGACAGGACTAAATACACATGGCCTATAATTATCTGTATGTAAGGAATGAATTCAGTCCCTGTATGTGTCTCCTCCAGCTCTATCCAGTAAGAGGACAACACCAGAGAGATGTCCCCGTCCTCTTCTCCCACAGGACTGTAAACAAGAAGATCCCGATGTTCCTCAGGATCATCAGGTAGATGGAGAGAAGGTGCCATGAAATCTCCTATGATGTGTAGACGGCTGTGAAGGTCTTGTGCTCAGTCTTGTTTTATCCTCCAGTATTATATGTGTTATACTTGTGTAATGAGAGCGGTGGAGATGGCAGGATTAGAGCTGATCATAGATGGGACTTCTCCATCTGTCTGTGACTTTTACAATATTTGTTTCAGGGGGAAGATCTGCCCCATATTAATACTACAGAGACATATGTGAGGGGTGATGAGCGGAGTAAAGAGGAGATTCCTACAGATAACCGCCCAGGTGAGTAGTGACCACTAAATGCAGAGAAGTCACAGATTCTTATTCGCTTTATTGTATATAATCACTCTGCCTCTGGGCTTGGTGGAGCTTTTTTTGCCTCATGACATGACTTTTTCTCGCCATTGTGACTTGGCTTGGTTTAGTCTTTTTGCATCAGGTTGGGTTAATTTGAACCCAATCTAAGCTGTGAAATATGAAAAACACATAGTATCATCAAATCAATATTTTTACTGAATAATTAATTTAAAAACTATAGCAATTAAAAATAAACTAGGAACCTAATTCTCTAATAAAATGTGGGGACACAGAATTATTGTACGGTGGGGGGAGGTCTACAGTTTAATACAAATGACAAAAACATTCACAATTGATTAACACCTTTAAGAAAACCTTGCTATGTCATATAAATTAATAAATATACACCCCAATGATCCCAAAAAATTGTGTATAATAATTGGATAAAAGGGGGTAACATACCACAAAAGGAAGGGAATCGAATTTTATGGAGGTTTATATGGCTATGAATACAAAAGGATAAAAAGAAATGCACACAGCGCACTAACTGACTATATCTAAACCTAAAGGGGGCCAAAAATCCCCTATAAAGGGGCAAGGCTGCAAGAAGATACTGGCACACAATGGCTGTGGATACAGGGTAATTTACCTTGACAATAGAAAACCCTGATAAGGTGTCCCAAACACCCCTCGACGCGCGTTTCGCAACTTTTTTCAGGACGCCTCCGGTATTTTCATTAGTACTAAGTTCCAAACCCCCAACCACTGTAAAATTATTTTGTGTCCCCAATTATGAGGTATCATACAAATTTTTTATTTCTAGAACTCTAATATTTCTATCATGTTGGGTTAGTCTTTGATGTTTTTCCTTTGCTCAGTTTAGCCTTTTCCCTTGTGTTAGGGATTGGGGCTCCTAGACTGACCCTCAGGCTAGGGGGAATCTAGCTATCCTTGACTTCAGAGTTACCTCTGAAGGTGAGGATGTCTGAGCCGCCTTCCTAGCCCTGCTCCTGCCCAGCCCTGGTCTATTACCCCCTCCCTGCTACCCCCAGGAGGAATGGGACAGTAGTATGATTTCACCCACAGAAATAGACAAACAGGGGAAAACAAAACTCTATCTACTCACAGATGTGTAAAACAATAATAACTAAAGAGGAAAATAAGGGCAGGCAGTAAACAACAAGACTACAGGAAAACTTCACAACAACTGCAAGCACCACGCAATATAATCACCAGCAGGACTGGGACACAACAGCACACAGACCAACACAGCAATAAACTATAGTTGGAGTGGAAAGACATTCCACCATTTTAAAGAGGCAGGGAATAAATGTGAAAGGCTACCAACAACATGTGTTCCCAGAGGTAACCAGCAGGCTAGCAGAGGTTAACTCTTTCTAGGCTGACCATGAATAAGCACACAGCTGGTCGACGCCTGAGCCTTCCTGTGAAGTTCAGAAACACCAGAGAAACCATAGTGTGGAGTGCCACACTGAGCTGAGCATCGAGCGTACCCGAGCACAGCAATGCTCTCGCGAGTGGTTTGCATTCGTAAAGCTCCTGAACTCTGAACCCGAAATTTATTTGCTTGGAAAAGTCCGAGTTCGTGCTGAACTTCGGGTTGGCTCATCTCCACCAATCACCGTAGTGTGTTATAAGCAGTCATTACAGTTTGATGCCATTGTAGAGAATGGGATAATCTTCCTCTATGAGAATATATTAACATGACGCATTTTAGTAATGAATAGCTGAGTCCAGTTTTCCGTTAGTATTTTTGTGTATTGGATCTGGAGAGCATGGACCAGAAGTTCTTCTGGATAGAATTCATTATCGTCATTGTTTGTAGGCTGCTGTAAAGCACCATTTAATTTTTTGTGTGGGGATGACATGAAAACATTGTGCTTTTTGGGAGACACCAAATGGAGAAACATTCAGCACAACAACAGAATATTGACTTTTTTTTTTTTTATCCCCCCCCTTACCCCTTTGGCCATTTATTTTTGCTTATCAGGTAGGGAATGATGGTCGGGTAAAATCCATGAGGCACCTTTAGTCTTTTGATCTATGAAACCTGTTTAGCATACCTGGGTTTTCAATCTATACTTGATGGCAGGTATTCAAGTGGATATTTCTAATCCATAGAGGGTTTGTCACGATTCCTATGTGCAGAACATTCTGTATTGTTCTGCTATGCTCTCCTGTAGAGGCGGTATATGTTGCTTATTGTGCAGAGTGTTTTACAGGATGAATGCTCTGCTAGTTGTTTCACAGCACTGGGTTTCACTCTGGTCCTTGTTGGTGCTCATGCAGATGCTTCTCGTTCCCGGTGATTGCTCTGCTTCTTTAGGGAGCATCTTAGCTCAGGACGCCGCCAGTCGTACTTCCTGGTTACAATTGTGCCGTTGGCTCCCATGGTGCTCAGTGTTCAGATGTTAGCCTCTCGACTCCGGACTGTTGTTGACCCGTCTCTGCCTGCCCCCTCCACCACTGTTACTTCCCGGCTTCTGACCTTGGACTTCCTACTGACCACGTTCATGTCTGCTCCCTTTATTTTGGTATGTACTCTCCTGGAACCCTGACCTTTGGCTTGTATCTTGACCTCGTCTCTGTCTGCCTCCCATGTACTGTCGTGCCCTCCTAGTTTATGATCTCGGCCTGTCTGACTACCTCTACACTTACTGCATGCAAGTAGTGTCTAGCTCCACCTAGTGACAGTCATCACAAAATGATAGCTGAATATCACAGCCATTATCTCCCAGGAAAGACGTGTGCTCGGTTAACAAGCCCACATCAAAGTCCGGAAGCCGGGATATGACGTATCAGTACATCATATGTTGGTAAGGGGTTAACTTACCAGGTTCATTTGTTCAAGAAAACCATGAGGATAAATTAAGGGTGTCATTTTAAACCAAAAAACGCTTTAAAATTGAATTTTATTACTTTCAATTAAAATACATGAACGTCAACACACACCCCTGTGAATACAACATATACAAACAGAAAATCAGAGGGGAGAGTACCAGGTTATATTCCCTAGTTTTTCCCTCCCTAACCGAGGAGGTAGGCGGCCTAGACAGGAACAAATGGCGCCTCCGCTCAACGAAGGCTGACCTTTTTTCCCCCTACACTGACCAAGCTATTTTGTGCTGCTATACGCAGTGTAGGGACAGAATACACAAAGTGAGATGTACGTAATCTAATATATAAAGCTGAGTGTTTTTGTGTTTGTCCGCTAAAGGAATCCGCACCGTCACATTTACAATCACGAATCAGGGAACGTCATTGACGTCATGTTTTGAGGGGAAAATGTATCCCCGCGCTTTACAGTTAATTGGGAAAAAACCTGCTTACATTAAACTCAATGGAGTTTGGAACTCTGTTATTATAGACTCCTATTATGGACAGAGAACGACACACACAAAAAGAGAGACACACACACAGAAAGAGACACAGAAAGACACAGAAAGGGAGACACTCACAGCTCTGCTTTTATTTTGCTACAGATTATTAATAGGAGCTGTGATTAGTTGCTATAGGCAATGAAGGACATTCTTAGTATAAGAAGCTTCTGTGTGAGGTAATATGATTTTGGTGCACAGATGGATAGAGAGAGAGACTAACAGAGGGACAGACAGACAAAGAGAGACCGACAGTGAGTGACAGAGACAGAATGAGAGAGAAACAGACAGAGAGAGGCACACAGAGAGAAATAGAGAGACAGAGACAGACAGAGAGTTGATAGAGAGAGGGATACAGAGAGACAGACAGACAAATAGAGAGAGACAGACGAATAGAGAGAAACAGACAGAGAGGGAAACAGGAAGAGACACACAGAGACAGTTACTATTCTGGGCAACACCGGGCACTACAGCTAGTAACAATATAAATAGGAGTAACCAAAAAAGTTGACTAGAATTCCCCCAAAGTCCTGTAAATAGGATAGAGTTATCACTGGACATAAACAATGGGTGTTTTTAGCAATACATCAAAATGTACAAATGTATGGTCCCCATGGGAGACATTGAGTCATAATCCATAGTTTGTGAACCAATTAGCACATCACAACCCTTATTACGTACTTAGCCCATGTAGGGAATAAAGGTAGTGAATAATCATAGAATCATAGAATATTAGCGTTGGAATGGACCTCCTGGGTCATCTAGTCCAACCTCCTGCTCAAACCAGGATTCACTAAATCATCCCAGACAGATGTCCGTCCAACCACTTTTTAAAGACTTCCATTGAAGGAGAACTCACAACCTCTCGTGGTCGCCTGTTCCACTCGTTGATCACCCTCACTGTCAAAAAGTTTTTTCTAATATCTAATCTGTGTCTCCTCCCCATCAGTTTCATCCCATTGCTTCTAGTCTTTCCTTGTGAAAATGAGAATAAAACTGATCCCTCTACAGTGTGACAGCCTTTAAGATATTTGTAGACAGCTATTAAGTCTCCTCTCAGTCTTCTCTTTTGCAAGCTAAACAATTCTAAATCCTGTAACCATTCCTCATAGGACATGGTTTGCAGACCAGTCACCATTCTGGTCACTCTTCTCTGAACTTGCTCCAGTTTGTTGATGTCTTTTTTAAAATGTGGTGCCCAGAACTGGACACAGTATTCCAGATGAGGTCTGACCAATTCAATAATCAATCAGCTGTTATACCGGATCTCTAAATATTATCTGATTAACATAAATTACTCTGGTCCCACATGATCAATCATCCATATCGATCAAGAACCTCATCAAGGCTTAAAGTCAGTCAGTTAATTACTGATTCTGCTGACCGCGTATCCACCATATGTAACATCAATGAGCATTAGTAGCCAGTTTGCACATGGAGTCGCTATTGACTCCATCTGCAATCTGGTTGCGGATGCCCCTGATTACCATTGTGGAAGGGGGTAAATGTGTTGGGTCCTAGCTATAGAGCACTTTGCCATTTATGTACAGCCTTGTTATTCCACATTGATGTGTCCTAGCTATAAGCTAAGTATTTTACATTGAGCATAATCTGCATTTATGCATAGCCTTGTTTACTGATGCTCATTGATATTATATATGGTGGATGTGCTGTGTCATTGACAGCAATACAATTCAATTTAACGGGTTTTTTTGGTTTAAGGTTTTCTTGATTTCTGGGTCACGTGACTTCAATTGCGATTTGCCAGATCACAGTGCAATTTGTGTGTGAAGTAATTTTTACAATAGTAGTCTATGGAGTGTCAGAAGGAGGCGCCATATGTTTGCTTCCTTGTGTGATCCCGCTAGTCAGAATAGAAGTCACATGAACCAGAAAAAGACCTAAGCGGCAATGGACACTTGGGATTTAGTCAGTGAGTATATTACCGCCTTTGCACAATCTTACATACACTGCCTTGAAAAAGTTTTCATAACCTGTGAACTTTCCCACATTTTCTTTACATCCACAAACTTAAATAAGATGTGATATATCACCAATCTTAGTAAGTATTTGTGAAGTTGGTAAAGGAAATGATGCATGATTTTCTAAATAGTTAAAAAATCTCAATCTAAACATTGCGACATGTACTTATGTTATTAACACACAGAAGGACTATAAGATTCCTGGGACATTCACATGTTCCTCTTCCAACGTGGTGTACTTAATCCTGTGCAGTATATGTCCTATTGGGGGCCTCTATGTTGGAGAAACAGGACAGAGACTGAGAGCAAGGATGAGATCTCACAGGCACACAATTACAGACAAAAAAATCCATTTACCTGTGGCCAAACATTTCTGTGCTCCAGGACACAACATAAACCACAAGAAAGTTGTCATATTAAAAGGCAACTTCAGATCACAGAGCCATCGCAGGGTCTGGGAATACAAATTCATCACAATGTTTAACTCTGTGGACACAGGACTTAACCTGTCAGGAGGATTTATGACTCATTATAAAATCTGAGAGGTCAGCTCCAGAGACTACAAGGGCACCAGGCCTCTGATCCTACATGGATATTTTGGACAATAAAACTCACACCACTAATCAAAGCTAATTAAGGATTCACTTTCCAAGCTCAATGTTTGTTTATTTAAATGTCCTTTTACTATGCATCGCTCTGCCCTGTTTTGTGTATATATTTGTGTTTCTTCAGCTATTTTGTCATACCATGCCTGAGGAAGAGACCTGAGATGTCTCGAAAGCTTGCTTTATAACATCATATTTTATTTTTATTTTAGTTAGCCATTAAAAGGTATCAAAACTACAAAATTTTAATTTTGTTTCTCTCACTGAGAGCAATCAATTATGTTATTAAAAAAACCCTTATTCTTAGCAGATGGCTATGCTTGGAACCAAGAAGGACATCAAATATCTTTAGATGTTAAAGCACGTGATCAAGGAATCACACATGAAACGTATGAAGAGCCCGTCATTATCCCTTATGAAAACTCAGCCATACACAGCAAAGATCCATCATCTTATCCTTTTCTGTTGGTTGTATCGCCATCGCAAATTGTGAAGCAAAATCAAAGTGTTCATACATTAATTAAGCCATATTCATGTTCGGAGTGTGGGAAAAGCTTTTACTATGACTTCGATCTTAAGAGACATCAGCACATTCACAAAGCAGAGAAGCCATATTCATGTTCAGAATGTGGGAAATGTTTTAAGTGGAAATCACGTTTTGTTGAGCATCAAATAACTCACGCAAGGAAGAAGCCCTTTTCATGTTCAGTATGTGGAAAATATTTTAGCAATAATTCAAATCTTGCTCAACATCAGAGTATTCACACAGGAGAGAAACCATTTTCATGTTCTAAATGTGGGAAATTTTTTAAACGGAAGACAGAAGTAGTTCGACATGAAAAAAATCACACTGGGGAGAAGCCATTTTCATGTTCAACATGTGGGAAATGTTTTGCCCAGAAATCACATGTTGCTAGACATCAGATAGTTCACACAGGAGAGAAGCCATTTTCATGTTCTAAATGTGGGAAATCTTTTAAACGGAAGACAGAACTAGTTGAACATCAAAAACGTCACACAGGAGAGAAGCTATTTTCATGTTCAGAATGTGGGAAATGTTTTGCCCGGAAATCACATGTTGATAGACATCAGAGAGTTCACACAGGAAAGAAGCCATTTTCATGTTCTGAATGTGGGAAATTGTTTGGCCAGAAATCCGGTTTGGTTTCGCATCAGAAAACTCACACAGGAGAGAAGCCATATTTATGCTCAGAATGTGGGAAATGTTACAAGTGGAAAACAGATCTTGTTGAACATCAAAAAATTCACACAAGGTAGAAGTCATTTTCGTGCTCAGAATGTGGAAAATGTTTCACCCTCCCCCCTAAAAAAAAAAAAAAAAAAAAAAATCACACTTTGCGACACATCAGACAGTTGAAACAGGGGAGAAGCCATATTCATGTTCTGAATATGTGAAATCTTGTTCTCAAAAATCAGATCGTAATAAACATCAGAAAAGCCAAAGAGGGAAGACGCTTTTATTTATGTAGCGCATGTTGAAACGGCCCCATCTACAACTACAACTCAGATTGTGCATCTAGGATCTCAACGTGTAAAGGCTGCTTTACACCTTACGATATCACATACGATATCGTATGCGATCGTACCCGCCCCCATCGTATGTGCGGCACGTTTGTCGCACAAACGATTATTTCCCGTCACACGTACTTACCCTTCCATACGACCTCGATGTGGGAGGCGAACATCCTCTTCCTGGAGTGGGAGGGACGTTCGGCGTCACAGCGACATCACGCGGCAGCCGGCCAATAGAAGCGGAGGGGCGGAGATGAGCGGGACATAAACATCCCTTCCTTCCGCATTGCCGGCGGGAGCCGTGGGATGCAGGTAAGCTGCTGTTCATCGTTCCCGGGGTGTCACACACTGCGATGTGTGCTACCTCGGGAACATTGAACAACCCGACGTACAATTTTTAGCTTTTGAATGACGTGCATGCGATGAATGGTTTTTCGTTCTATCGCAATCGCACGTAGGTTTTACACGCTACAATATTACTTATGATGCTGGATGTGCGTCACGACGTGACCCCGCCGACACATCGTAAGATTTATTGTAGCGTGTAAAGCCCGCTTAAGGCCATGTGCGCACTAGAAACCGACTTTTTCATAAGGAAAAACTGGACCCTCTGAAAGAATCCCGCACCCACGGTAAAAAACTGCACCAAAACTGCAATGAAATCCGCATGCGGTTTTGCCGAGGTTTTGGTGCGGATTTGCTGCGGTTTTTCCGCAGGTTGGTCCCTGCAGGTTTTCACCATTATCTTTGGCAAAAAACGCAGGTATCTGCAGAAAAGAAGTGACATGCACATTAATTCCGCAGCGGAAATTCCGCGGGTAAATCTGCAGGTATAAAAATACGTAGTGTGCGCACAGAATTTTTTTATACCCATAGGTTTTGCTGGGGAATGACTGCAAAAATGTTAGAAACATTTTCTGCAGCAAATCCGCGGTAAAATCAGCAGTAAATATGCAGCGTGTGCACATAGCCTTAGACGTCAAAGAACTGAGATATAACCTAACAAGTGTATCCAGAATAACCACATCTTAAATGGGTTGTGCCGCCTTTCTTTCTTCTGGTCAATCTGACATTGGTGCTTCACCAGCCAAATTTACAATTTATTGTTTTTTCATAAATGTTTTGAGAATTTTTTTTTAATCTCTGGAATGAAATGATTGACAATAAAGGGACATAACAGTTTTAGTTTATACCTGACATCCAGTGCCGACATTCTGTGGATTTGTTGTATGCTGAACACATTGGAATTACCAGGTGTGAGCCGACATAGGCTTCTCGTTGATTATAGTATTCTATAAAAGAACTTGGTGACAAAATATTCACTGTTTTTAAGGCTTTTCGGAAACAAATCCCATCTCAAAGCTTATACAGTTTATTTTTCATCCGACAGCCAGTAAAGTTATTTTGCTGGACTTTGTGAGTTGTTTTTTGAATTACACCATCCAGTAGTAGGCTCTGTTTTATGAGATCTTACCATTTTCTTGGGTCCATTTGTCAGGCAGCATTTCATCTGGTTGAATTAAATAAAACCAATGAAAGTAAGAAAAAGACTGTTCTTGTCATGAGGGACTATTGGGATAGCGGGAAACCGGGGCCCCTAAGCTGACCAACAGACTAGGGAGCGCTGTGTTATTTTTAATGGTGAGGATGTCTGAGTCTCCTTCCTGGCCCTGCTCCTGGCTAGAGATGAGTAAACCTTCCGTTTTGAGGCTCAGAAAATGACATGACGATCCCTGTGGTATTGTGCTGTTCTTGTGTCTGAGTGCTGCACAGCACTGCTCAAATTTGACTTCCATTCTGCGTTTTAAGATGTTTTGTTTACAGAGAGACAAAAAAAAAGCACAACCCACCTCCAGAAGTGTTTTACTTACAGCCCACAGAAAAACAATTCCAGAGGCAGGTGGCCGGTGCTTTTTTGTTATTTTTTATTTCTCCGTTAACAAAACATCTTAGAACGCAGAATGCAAGTCAAATTTGAGCCGATCACACACATCCCGCAGCTCGCACAATGCGGCACAGCACTCAGACACGAGCCCAGCGCGATACTCACCACGGGGATTTAACAATTTTCCGAGCCCCCCCAGGGTGGCCGGGACAGGAGTGTGATTTAACCCACAGAAATAGACAAACAGGGGAGATCAAAACTCTAACACAGCACCCACACACAGAGGTATAAGAGATTAGGAGGAAAATAAGAGCAGGGTGCAAACAACAAGAAAATGGGAGAACTCCACAATAACACCAAGCACAAAACAACTTTTTCTCCAGCAAGTCTGGGACACCACAACTCACAGACCAACACAGCTTAAACTATAGTTGGTGTTGGTAGAAGATTTCTACCAGCCTAAAAATGACAGGAGCAGAAGTGATAGGCTTCTTTGATCACCAGTTGTAAGGAAGCCAAATGAGCCGGCTAGCAGAGGTTAACTCTTGTTATACTGTCTATGAATAAGCAGACAGCAGGCTGACGACCATCAGACGGAGTGTCAGATTCTGCAAGGTGAACAGAGCCTGACGCCGCCATGTCAGTCTGCGAGTTTTGTGCAAAACTTTGTGTGACCGTTCTCTAAGGTGGAGCCCTCCTAATAAACTTTGTGCCCCACCTTGGATTATGTTTAAAGAAACCCAGGAATTCTCGAGGCTATTGACTCAGTAAAGGGGAGGTCAAAGGCGCAGAGGCGTCACCTCCACTTTTGACTCCACCCCCTCTGCCCTCGACCTGTCCTTCCTCAATTTTCCCCTCTCTTCACAGTCCCCCCCCCCTTCTCCCCCTTTTTTTTTTTTTACTCTTCTCCCCTTCCTCTTCCCTCTCTCCTCCTCCCTAGATTTCTCTTTTGATTCCTCTCTTATCCCTCCCATCTCCTTCTTTGTCTTCTCCTCTCACACACTAGCACACACTATTCCCACACTGCTCACTTCATCCACACTCTCTGTACTCCAACCCCCTCTGGGACTTCATTATTTGGCCCCTTGGGCGCAAAGTATACCCTACACCCCTAAAAATGATACTTATAGGTCCATCTTTTTGGTCCCAGTCAGAGGTAAGACTTATAGATAACGAGGGGGCTACGCCCAAGATCCTCCCCAGACCGAAAAACAAGAAATCAGCACTGTTACGGTTGTTTGTTTTATGTAAGCCAATTCACCTGAAACACATCCGGAAGTGAAGGGACTCTGGAATAGAAGGATTTGGGAATTGGCCATATAGTAAGCAATGTTACTGTAGAGTATATGATAAGACCTTGATTAGCAACCTAGTCATTACATGTAATGGAGTATATAGGACCGTTGGACCCGGAGAGGGACCATACCTGCATTTTTCTTACTAGTTTCTCTTATTAGCCACTATGGCTTTCTTACTTTCTCAAAAAATGTTTGTTTATTTCTTGAAAATTCAATAAAAACAGATTAATCATAAACTTTGTGCCCCTTTAAACCGCCTCTGCTCCAGAAATAAAATTGCAGTATTGTAAATTTGATGCGAAATGGAGAACACTGCTCCCTCTTGCAAAACCAAACCCACTTTTCAGAAAAGTGCATCCTTGCAGAATGATGGTAATTTTTAATTTCTTTTGTTCTCGATGTCTAATTTTTACAGAACACTATTTATAGGAGGTGCATATTTGAGACACCTGTACCCTGTGTTATTTACAGAGGCCGCATTATAAATACATACAGTCACAGCTGAAAGTGTTGGCACCCTTGAAATTGTTCCAAAAAATGAATTATTTCTCCCAAAAAATAATTACAATTACACATTTTGTTATACATATTTATTTCCTTTGTGCTTATTGAACAACAAAAAAAACCTGAAAATGATTAAAATTGGAGATAATTTAGCACACAACCCCAAAAATGGGTCAGACAAAACTGTTGACAGCTTTCCAAAATTGTGGGTAAACAACTTTGTTTCAAGCATGTGATGATCGTTCAGTCTTTCCTGTGGCAAGTAACAGGTGTAGGCAATATGAAAATCACACCTGAAACCAGATAAAAAGGGGAGAAGTTGACTTAAGGGGGCTTTACACGCTGCGACATCGCTAATGCGGAGTGGTTGGGGTCACGGAATTTGTGACGCACATCCGGCCGCATTAGCGATGCCGTTGCGTGTGACTCCGATAAGCGATTTTGCATCGTTGCAAAAACGTGCAAAATCGCTAATTGGCGACATGGGGGTCCATTCTTAAAAATCGTTACTGCAGCAGTAACGAAGTTGTTCCTCGTTCCTGCGGCAGCACACATCGCTGTGTATGAAGCCGCAGGAGCGAGGAACATCTCCTTACCTGCGTCCCGCCTGCAATGAGGAAGGAAGCAGGTGTTTACGTCCCGCTCATCTCCGCCCCTCCGCTTCTATTGGCCGCCTGCCATGTGACGTCGCACGACCCGCCCCCTTAATAAGGAGGCGGATCGCCGGCCGTCGCAGGGCATGTATCTGCGTGTGAAGCTACCGTAGCGATATTGTTCGCTACGGCAGCTATCACAAGAGATCGCATCTGCGACGGGGCGGGGACTATCGCGCTTGGCATTGCTACAATCGGCTAGCGATGTCGCAGCGTACAAAGTACCCCTATAAGTCCATCTCCAGAGATCTTTATGTTCCTTTGTCCACATTGTGCAACATTGCCAAGACGTTTACTATCGATTGCACTGTAGCTAATCTCCCTGGACGTGGACGGCAGAGAAAAATTGATGAAAGGCTGCAACGACAGATAATTTGTATGGTATAAGTTGCAAAGACATTCAAGCTATCCTGTAGGCTCAGAGTGCATCAGTGTCAGCGCAAACTGTCGAAATTTGAAAGACATTAAACACTATGGCATGAGACCCAAGAGGACCCCACTGCTGCAGGGAGATAAAAAATCTAGACTGCAGTTTGCCAAAATGTATGTAAGCCAAAATGTTTCTAGTAAAGTATATTTTGGACAGATAAGACCAAGATAGAGCTTTTTGGTAAAGCACACCATTCAGCTTCTAGAATGAGGCATACAAAGAAAAGAACACCGTACCTACAGTCTATAAAATGAAGATTGTTTTACACTCAAAGCTGTAGTGGATGGTAAGATATGGAACCTGAAAGTCAAGACCTCAAAACATTGTTACCCTTTTGCTTGTCAGTCTAAACGTCAAATAGTCCAATCGTATTGCAGCAAGCCAAATACACCTGAGAAAAAAAAGGATCAGCACTGCTTCACTGAATAATATTTGTCAGAGTGAAATGCAATTTTTTTATTATTGGGTTGCACTTGTCCAAGTTATACGGCAGTGGTTTGCTTTTGCTCTGGCTGCTGAAACTGCCTCAATCTAGGAAATCTGTAATGCTCACCGCTGGAGTTTTTGAGGTGGCGAGCGTAAGTGGACCCACTGGACCACAGGGGGGATCCGGGCTTACCTTTTAGTGAGGGGAGCTTAACCAAGAATCTACCGGCGAGGCAGGCACTAGGTACCTATCATGGGGAGTGATAGGATAACCAAAGCTCCTAAACTAACCCCCAGGCTAGAGGGGCCATAGCTGGTCCGAATCTCATCTCAGAGATACAGTACAGACCAAAAGTTTGGACACACCTTCTCATCTCTAGAACAACTGTTAAGAGGAGACTTTGTTCATCAGGCCTTCATGGTAAAATAGCTGCTAGGAAATCACTGCTAAGGACAGGCATCAAGCAGAAGAGACTTGTTTGGGCTAAAGAACACAAGGAATGGACATTAGACCAGTGGAAATCTGTGCTTTGGTCTGATGAGTCAAGATTTGAGATCTTTGGATCCAACCACCGTGTCTTTGTAGAAAAGGTGAACGGATGGACTCTACATGGCTGGTTCCCACTGTGAAGCATGGAGGAGGAGGTGTGATGGTGTGGGGGTGCTTTGCTGGTGACACTGTTGGGGATTTATTCAAAATTGAAGGCATACAGAACCAGCATGCCTACCACAGCATCTTGTAGCGGTGTGCTATTCCATCCGGTTTGCGTTTAGTTGGACCATCATTTATTTTTCAACAGAACAATGACCCCAAACACACCTCCAGGCTGTGTAAGGGCTATTTGACTAAGAAGGAGAGTGATGGGGTGCTACGCCAGATGACCTGGTCTCCACAGTCACCAGACCTGAACCCAATCGAGATGGTTTGGGGTGAACTGGACGGCAGAGTGAAGACAAAAGAGCCAACAAGTGCTAAGCATCTCTGGGAATGCCTTCAAGACTTTTGGAAAACCATTTCTGGTGCCTACTTCTTGAAGCTCATCAAGAGAATGCCAAGAGTGTGCAAAGTAGTAATCAAAGCAAAAGGTGGCTACTTTGAAGAACCTAGAATATAAGACATATTTTCAGTTGTTTCACACTTTTTTAAGTATTTCATTCCACATGTGATAATTCATAGTTTTGATGCCTTCAATGTGAATCTACAATTTTCAGAGTCCTGAAAATAAAGAAAACTCTTTGAATGAGAAGGTGTGTCCAAACTTTTGGTCCGTACTGTACATCTAAAGGTGACAATATATGGGCCGCCTTCCTTACCCTGCTCCTGAACAGCCCTACTCTAATACCGCCTCACCCAAGGAGCTGGGAAAGGAGTGAGTGGTAGAACCCACAGATAAGAACAAACGGGAAACCAATACTTGATCAGTGAGCACACTCACACAAAGATATTAGACAACAAATGATAAGGAGGAATATAAGAGCAGGGAAGAAACGAAATGACGATAGAACGCCACAACAACTCCACGCACAAAGCAATGCAATCACCAACAGGACTGGGCTACAACAGAACACTGACCGTTGTAGCTAAAGCTATAGAAAGCATGGGAAGACAGGCTCCTCCATCTTACAAAGGCAGGGAATAACTGTGATAGGTCTCCTACAACATGTGATCCAAGAAGTAAGCAGCAGACTAGCAGTAATTAACTCCTGCAAGCCCAATCATTAATGAGAACACAAGCTGGTCGACACCCGAGCCTGTCTGTGTAACTCAGAAGCACCAAAAGAGGAATAGTGTGGAGTGTCAGATGTGAATAGTGTCTGTAATGTTAGATACATGTAGTCCAACAATATCAATTAGGACACAGAGCAACCATCCCTCAATTGGGACGCTGCATTGTGTACCAGAGCTACTCAGATATAAGATCAAAAAACAGGAGAAAAATGAGTAGAAATGCTTCAAAAAATATGTATTTGTTTATTATTATATTTTTTGTTTAAAAAAAACATCACAAAAATAAAGAAAATACATATATAGGTATATAGAATCTAGAAAGAGAGATTAAGGCCAAGAGGGGAGATATTAAAAGAGGCACAAAAAACACCTGCAAGAATCCAAATGTTTGCTGCAGACAGTAACAAGGTTTTTTCAAAAACACATTGGTGTCACGTAAAGGATTTAAATCAGCAGTATTTGACTGGGATACCGGCTGCACAGTACATCCATGCGGCATTAGAAAATTACCGCAATTGTATACAGATTTATCCAATGCAACATTTATCCCATGGAAGTAATACCATAAAAAGGTTGCATAAGCCAGATCAAACACAGACACTAACCACACACTGCAGTAGCACTGTTTTGAGCAATTAAATGAAACACAAGTGTGTAAATATACAAAGGTCTAAGCAAATGTATGGAGGGTCTGTGTTAGTCGCTATATGTCAGCCACAGCGTTTATCTTCATAAAGCAGGTGACACATGTGTATTAACACATTATAGTGGTTGTAAACAGGGTCCTGTCACACACAGTGTCCGGCACTGCCCAACATCAATCAGTACATTACACATCAGATCAACGTCATATTAATGTTAGACATGATGTTTTGTTTTTTTTTAAACTCGTTTTATTGAAGGTTAAGTAAGACATTACATTATAGGATGAGTCAGCAATTTGTACTTTACAAGAATACACGTATACTGTTTGATAATCAGGGTAATAAAGCGGTAACAATTAAATCAACCTCTATCACTTTCCATCTGGCCTTAGCACATTAATCATTGCAGAGGTGTCTGTTCGCGCAACATATCCATTCTGAGGCAAAAAGCCCATGCCAATAAGAGAGGCGCAACCCAGATTACAGAGATCTCGTTATATCCCCAATACAGTATATCATAAATCACGTAATTCTCCTTTCCACCCATCGGAGCACCATTAGTTATTATCACGCTAGTACCGACTGTAGGCTATCAGCTAGGGAGCCGGGTGATCCTCCGGTCAAGGGCGAACCCATCCAACTACCCCATATTTTGTCGAATTTATTCAAAGAACCTCTTACTTATAAACATAGTGTTCTGACGGAATTATAGCATTTACCAATGCAATCCATGAGGCTCTAGTTGGAGGGTGAGTGCTCATCCAATTTAGTATAATTCCCTTCCGGGCCAAAAATAATACCTTTTTTATTAGCAAATTTTCATTTTGGGACCAGGAGCGTACATCCACCACCCCAAATAGACACAGAATTGGGCTCAAAGCAAACTCCTTTCTGAAGTATGGTGGAAAGAGTCGCTACAACCTCACTCCAATAGGAGAGAATGACCCGGCAGTCCCATATCATGTGCCAGAAATCAGCACCGTCTCTCCCGCATCTCGGACAACCCATCCCCACCAAATTATTCGCCTTTTTCATCTTGTTTAGTCTCTGAGGAGTAATATAACTTTGGTGTATTATGTACAACTGAATTAGTCTGTTATTGACTGCAGGAGAGACCAGCGTGTGGGATTCGACAATGTCGTCCCACACTACATCATCAATTTCAGGGATCCTGGCACTCCACCTCTCCCGGACAGAAAGAGGGCTGTTCATGGCCTTGGCCCGGATAAGGGAGGAGTACAATTTAGAAATAAGGCCTCCAGGGCCCTGTGATCTGATAATTCCAATGATTGGAAAGGAAGAGAATCTAATCCCACGACCAGAGAACTGAGCCCGAAAGGCGTGCCTAATCTGGAGATACTGAAACCCATGTGATTCCGGCAGATCAAATTCTGCACGCAGTTGTGCAAAGGGGCGGAGTTCACCATCCCGGATCAGTGATCCCAGGGAGACTATTCCCCGATTCCTCCATTCACCAAACCCCGGCAGTCCACAAAAGTGAGGAAGGTCCAGGTTATCCCATAAGGGTATCTCAGTTGGCATATCCTGAAATCCGAAAATGGCTTTAGCCTCTTTCCAGACCCTGGCCCCCAGTTTGTGTATTGGAAGGACCCGACCCTCAGGAGCCCTCTTGTGGTCCGCCAGACATGATGTTTAAGGCAGTGAGAGCACCGGTACAACAGGAACCAGGAATACCACAGTACATGATCTGCAGAGGAGTCGGTCTAGCAGGTTAGTCAGGTGAGGAAGGGTTAAATCCCAAAGAAACGCCAACGTACGTTTCACAAATTGCTTGTGTATTGTTGCTTCATCGGGGAGTGACTGATCGCAAAGGTCGGCTAGTTTAAATAGCCGCCAGTCCCATGAAAGCAGCTGTTTCCTGTCAAAGGATTTGAACGGCGCATGCGCCCATGGCGCTCTCAAGATCTGGAAACCCCCACACGCCGTCATGGCTCCGGCGCGTGCGCGGGAGCAGGAACGCGTCTCCATAGCACCCGTGCCACACGCAACCCAGAGACGGCCGGGAGGAAGGCGGACCTCAGGCGCAAAGCGCGCGCGCGCACATCCATGACAGGTACAAAAGGAAAACATAGTATATTATAACCACAGACACACTGCGGCCACATGTTAAGTAAAGGTGCAATATCAATAATATCTAAGGCACAGTCGCCATCAGAGCACTATATCAACATGGGTACAGGTAAATTCTATTAAGGGACACATATATGTGCAGTCCGGTGTCCATGGACGCATGCTCCATTCAAATCCTTTGACAGGAAACAGCTGCTTTCATGGGAGTGGCGGCTATTTAAACTAGCCGACCTTTGCGATCAGTCATTCCCCGATGAAGCAACAATACACAAGCAATTTGTGAAACGTACGTTGGAGTTTCTTTGGGATTTAACCCTTCCTCACCTGACTAACCTGCTAGACCGACTCCTCTGCAGATCATGTACTGTGGTATGTATAGGGTTCCTGTTGTACCGGTGCTCTCACTGCCTTAAACATCATGTCTAACATTAATATGACGTTGATCTGATGTGTAATGTACTGATTGATGTTGGGCAGTGCTGAACACTGTGTGTGACAGGACCCTGTTTACAACCACTATAATGTGTTAATACACATGTGTCACCTGCTTTATGAAGAAAAACGCTGTGGCTGACATATAGCGACTAACACAGACCCTCCATACATTTGCTTAGACCTTTGTATATTTACACACTTGTGTTTCATTTAATTGCTCAAAACAGTGCTACTGCAGTGTGTGGTTAGTGTCTGTGTTTGATCTGGCTTATGCAACCTTTTTATGGTATTACTTCAATGGGATAAATGTTGCATTGGATAAATCTGTATACAATTGCGGTAATTTTCTAATGCCGCATGGATGTACTGTGCAGCCGGTATCCCATTCAAATACTGCTGATTTAAATCCTTTATGTGACACCAATGTGTTTTTGAAAAAACCTTGTTACTGTCTGCAGCAAACATTTGGACTCTTGCAGGTGTTTTTTGTGCCTCTTTTAATATCTCCCCTCTTGGCCTTAAGGCTACTTTACACACTGTGATATCGGTCCCGATATCGCTAGTGTGGGTACCCGCCCCCATCTGTTGCGCGACACGGGCAAATCGCTGCCCGTGTCGCACAACAGCTGTCACACATACATACCTGTCCGGCGACGTCGCTGTGACGGGCGAACCGCCTCCTTTCTAAGGGGGCGGTCCGTGCAGCGTCACAGCGAAGTCACTGAACCGCCGCCCAACAGCAGCGGAGGGGCGGAGCTGAGCGGGACGTAACATCCCGCCCACCTCCTTCCTTCCTCATAGCGGCCGGGAGGCAGGTAAGGGGAGCTTCCTCGTTCCTGCGGCGTCATACGCAGCGATGTGTGCTGCCGCAGGAACGAGGAACAACCTCGTTACTGCTGCAGTAACGAGATTTGAGAATGGACCCCCATGTCGCCGATTAGCGATTTTGGACGTTTTTGCAACGATGCAAAATCGCTTATCGGTGTCACACGCAACGGCATCGCTAATGCGGCCGGATGTGCGTCACGAATTCCGTGACCCCAACGACTCCGCATTAGCGATGTCGCAGCGTGTAAAGCCCGCTTTACTCTCTCTTTCTAGATTCTATATACCTATATATGTATTTTCTTTATTTTTGTGATGTTTTTTAAACAAAAAATATAATAATAAACAAATACATATTTTTTGAAGCATTTCTACTCATTTTTCTAATGTTTTTTAGTGTCTGTAATGTGTAGGATACTATTTGTATAGAG
Organism: Anomaloglossus baeobatrachus; assembly: GCF_048569485.1. NCBI lineage: Eukaryota > Metazoa > Chordata > Amphibia > Anura > Aromobatidae > Anomaloglossus > Anomaloglossus baeobatrachus. The sequence continues at coordinate 583,631,333 of NC_134357.1, forward strand.
TCTAGTGCAAGGGAACACAGGTTCTGCAAATTGTTCTTGTATTACCTCATACAAGTAAATGCACACAGCAGAAGATTGTTTAGATGAGTTGCAGAATACAGAAGCTCAGAATCACATTAACAAGGCATAAACTTTCAAAAGGTATTGCAAATGTCTCTATGAATAGTTCAGAGTCTCTCTTACTTTAATGTAAGCGTCAATGGCAATGCAGGTGGGAACCTGGGTGGAGATGAACTCCAGGAATAATTGACCGAGGACGGCTCCAGTTACTAGAGGAATCAGCAAATGCTGGCAGGTAGCAGGGGAACCCCTAGCGGAGCAAGAACCAGCTGAAAAGTAGTCAGTCCTAGTAGCGTCAGGAGGGTTGATTACATACAGGCTGCAAACAGGATTCAGAAGCATTGGTCAGTCAGCTGAGGCAGCATAAGCAAGTAATTGGAAGGAAACAGGGCGGGAACGTAGAAGCTGAGGAATCCATATTGAGTGAGGGCAGCAGAACAGGAAGCACGATGACCGACGGAAAAAAAACAGATTAAAACAAAATAACAGAAAACAAGGCAAAAGCCTGAAAACCTCACATTACTCCTTCCTTAGGGATGGCCTCTGAATGACCACAGACCAGGCTCTTCCGGGTACCTCTGATGAAACTGGCGGGGTAAATGGGGAGCATTGATGTTGTCTACTGGATCCCAAGAGTTGTCTTCCGATGAGCAACCCTGACACTTAACCAAGTATTTCTGCAAACCCTGGAGTCCAGGATCTTCTCCACCAAAAATTCCTCCTGACCCTCAATTAGCGCTGGATCAGGAAAGAAAGGGAAACATATTGGGTACTGTTGCCTTTAATAGAAAAACGTGAAACAGAGGGTGAATTCTCATAGTTCTGGGTAGTTGAAGACGACAAGTAACAGCACTTACAATCTTGTAGGGTCCAACGTACTTTTGTCCCAATTTAGATAATGGAACTCTCAACTTGAGGTTTCTGGTTGATAGCCAGACCAAATCTCCTACCTTGAAGGCTGGTGCAGACTTGCGAAACTTATCGGCTGCTCTCTTATACCTTTCCTGAGGCAATCCCAGGTTCTCCTTTAGAAGATCAAGATTCTGTTGTAGCGAAGAGATTCTGTCGGCCACAACTAGTAAGGGCGTATTTATGGGAAGTCGAGGAAGAATGTTAGGGTGATAGCCTAGATTAGTGTAAAAAGGAGACTGCTTAGTGGAAAAGTTCTGAGAGTTGTTATATGATAACTCAGCCAGCGGGAGTATATCCACCCATTCGTCCTGTAGATGGTAGCTAACGCAGTGGAGATATTGGTCCAAGGTCTGGTTGGTCCGCTCAGTTTGTCCATTTGTCTGGGGGTGAAAGGTTAACCTTAATGACTAATGCCGCACAGAAATTCTGCCAGAAACTTTAAAGTGAATTGTACCCCTAAATCAGAAATTACCTTATCTGGTACTCCATGCAGGCCAAACACATTTTGAATGATTAAGTCAGATGTCCGTTTCGCCTTTGTTAAACTGTCCACCACCACCAAAATAGTGTTCTTACCTTGAGAGGTCGGCAATTTCACAATAAAGTCCATTGAAATGGAACCCCATGGATGGGATGGAATGAGTAGGGGCTGTAATAGATCAGTTGGTGAAGAACGGGGTGTCTCGCACAGACTTCATATGAAGTGACGTAATTTAAAACGTCTCTTCTGTAAGTGGGCCACAAAAAGAACCGAGAAAGGAACTCTTGAATCTTCAGAACTCCTTTGTGTCCAGCTATCTTCGACTCATGAACGAGTTGCTGTACTCTCAATCTGACTGTCTCAGGTACTGTATGTACAGGCGTTGCCCCTGAAACCATACACCATTTTTATTTCTTACTTCACTAGGCGGTCGCACTAGCAAGGAATCCAAATTATATGCCTCCTAGATGTCAGTAAGAAGGTCTTGATTATGAATCACTCCCAGGAATCTGGAAGAATTGTCTTAGGAGACGTGACTGGAATGGTGTCGGTCGAGAAGAACCTAGATGGTGCATCGGCCTTTCCATTGTGTGATCCAGGTCTATAGGAGATGACAAAACTGAATTGATTCAAAAAGAGACTCCAACGAGCCTGGCGAGCATTTGGCCGGTGTGCCACTCCTTGAAGAAGGTGTCTCCATTCTTTGAAGACAGCAATAATGGCCAGCAATTCGCTATAGCCCACGTCATAGTTCCTTTCTACTGAAGACAACCGCTGGGAAAAGAAAGCACAGGGATGTAAGGTATTCTTCTCACCTGTCCTTTGTGAGAGTATAGCCCGATAGCACAATCCGAGGCATCCACTTTTGCTATGAAGGCAAGTTCAGGGTTGGGATGCACTAGGATAGGTGCTGTGGTGAATTTTCTCTTCAGACGGGAGAACGCTTCTTGGGTTTGAGGGGTCCAGGTGAAGTTGGAGCTTTTACGGGTAAGCTGAGTGATAAGTAACACTGCCTCAGAGAAGTTTCTAATGAAATGCCTGTAAAAATTTGCAAACCCGATGAAGCGCTGAACCTCCTTTATGTTCTTGGGTACTTACCAGTTCTTGATGGCCTGAGTCTTTCTTTCATCCCTGCTTATTCCCTGAGGAGAAATTAAGTACCCCAAAAATTGAATATCCGTCTGATGAAATTCGCACTTCTCCAACTTAATGTAGTGATGGTTTTGTCGTAGGCGTTTCAAGACCATCCTCACATGTCCGTGATGTTTGTCTGTGGAATTAGAAAAATAAATGTCCAGATAAATCACAATAAATGTATCTAGGAGATCCCTAAACATGTTGACTACATGTTGGAAGGTTGCTGGGGTGTTACACAGTACAAAAGGGCATAACACAATATTCAAAATGTCCATAGTGTGACTGAAGTAAAATATATCTTTGTACCGTGTTAGCCAGTAGAGATAAAAAAATTGTTTAAAAGAACTGAGAGTCCTCAGTGGTTGATACCTTTTAATGGCTAACTGAAAAGATGGTAATAATTGCAAGCTTTCGAGACTACTCAGGTCTCTTCATCAGGCATGGTATAACACAAAATCTCTATGGCAGGGGGCAAACTGTTGTGGCCATAAATTTTGCTGCAGTTCAGTGTGAAAGTTTTATTGTCCTCTGATTAGGGTCTGGCCCGGGCTGTGACACGCTCGGATGGTCAGAGGAGCTCATCTTTTAACTGATGTAAAAAGACATGAATCCATGAGACACATTCATTCCTGCTCTGAATGTGTCACCGGTCATCATAAGTTTGTACTCCCATAGTCTCCTATCTCTCTGGGACTTGAAATTTCCTTTCAATACCAGCAATTTCATGTCCATGATGCTGGGGTTGGGGTTACAAAAATGTTTGGCCACAGGTAGATCCATCCGTTTTTCTCTAATTGTGTGGCGGTGAGAATTCATCTTTGTCCTGAGCTGTTGTCCAGTCTCCCCTACATACAGATCCCCAGTTGGACATTTGGTACATATAATTAAATACACCACATTGGTTGTGGTGCAGCTGAAGGTACCTGGGATCTTGTACTCCTGATGTGATCTGGGAATCTTTATCTTGTCCGTTGTCAATATTAATGGACAGGTCTTACATTTTTTCTGGTTGCAGGGAAATGTTCCTGTTGGTGTTGGAGAGGACAGGGAGCTTCTGACAATGATGCTTCTTAGATTTGGGGTCTGTCTAAAACACAGAATTGGGGGGTCTTGAAAAATAGATTTTAACCGGGCATCTTTTTGCAGTAATGGTTGTAGTTTCCGTGCAGCTCCTCTAAACACCTCCAGATGTAACCAGATTACAAGAGCCACCAGAATATCAAGAAACCATCTCCTACATTATAAAACTAAAGAAGAAAACAACCGGGTCCCTCTTGTAGTCACCTACAATCCACATCTGGAGGTGTTTAGAGGAGCTGCACGGAAACTACAACCATTACTGCAAAAAGATGCCCGGTTAAAATCTATTTTTCCAGACCCCCCAATTCTGTGTTTTAGACAGACCCCAAATCTAAGAAGCATCATTGTCAGAAGCTCCCTGTCCTCTCCAACAACAAGAGGAAAATTTCCCTGCAACCATAAAAAATGTAACACCTGTCCATTAATATTGACAACGGACAAGATAAAGATTCCCAGATCACATCAGGCTACAAGATCCCAGGTACCTTCAGCTGCACCACAACCAATGTGGTGTACTTAATTATATGTACCAAATGTCCAACTGGGGGTCTGTATGTAGGGGAGACCGGACAACAGCTCAGGACAAGGTGAATTCTCACCGCCACACAATTAGAGAAAAAAGGATGGATCTACCTGTGGCCAAACATTTCTGTACCCAGATCACAGCATCATGGACATGAAATTGCTGGTATTGAAAGGAAATTTCAAGTCCCAGAGAGATAGGAGACTATGGGAGTACAAACTTATGATGACCGGTGACACATTCAGAGCAGGAATGAATGTGTCTCATGGATTCATGTCTTTCTACATCAGTTAAGAGATGTGCTCCTCTGACCATCCGAGCGCGTCACAGCCCGGACCAGACCCTTATCAGAGGACAATAAAACTTTCACACTGAACTGCAGCAAAATTTATGGCCACAACAGTTTGCCCCCTGCCATAGAGATAGTTCTGTTTTATATATCTTGTTTCTTGTTTTTTGTTTTTTTTTACTGCACTATTCTATGTCCTGTTGTGTATAAATATGTGACTCTTCAGATTTTGTGTTATACTGAGCCTGATGAAGAGACCTGAGTAGTCTCGAAGGCTTGCAATTATTATTATGGTGTGGACTTATCTGCCTCTCTGAAAATGCAGCTCCTTAGTTTCCCAGTTAATTGTAGGGGTCTGAACCTGCAGCCATGGAAATCCTAAAATGATGGGAAAGTGGGGAGAAGAGACAAGCATAAAAGACAGCGTCTCTGGATGGTCATTACCAATGAGAATGTTCAAGGACTCCGTCTCCTGATCCACTGGTACAGAGCGTAACAGAGAGCCATCCACCGTCTCCATCTGTACAGGAGTGGCCTTTTTTACAGAACGTATTCCGTGTTTCTGGGCAAAAGAAATGTCCATAAAATTGCTGCTTGCTCCTGAATCAATAATACCCAAACTATGTCGACCCCCAGAGCTTGATGGAGAGGAAACATTGGGAGTTGTTACTCTTACTGCTCGGCTGAGCTACTGCTGAGGAAACCTAAAATACTGCGGCATTAACATGTGAATCGGGCTCCGAAATCACAGCATTCAAGTCCCAGTAAGCGACATCTATAGCTGCCGATCTTTCTGGGGCCCGTGGTTCGGATATGACAGAAGTCCTTTCACAGCACTCACAGTGTACAACCGCTACAGTAGTCTTATGAGATTTGCTGGTACAGTTTACAATGAAATATCCTGACTTACCGCAATAAAAACATACATTTTCCCTCAGGCAATGTTTCTAGTGTCGCGGGCGGGGAGGAGGGTGTCAGCACACTACGCTCACCCCTTCTGCTCGGGTCCGGCAGCTGCTGCTCAGTGGTGGCTCGAGCCGTGGGCCGGATCCCGGGGGTTTCTCGAGCGGCACTCCTCGCCCGTGAGTGAAAGGGGGTTGTTGGGTGTGGGGATAGTTTATTGTCCGTGACGCCACCCACGGTTGTGGTGATTTCACCACCGCTGCTCAATATGGGGATCCCGGGGATGGTGATGCGGAGCAGCCAGGTGTTGTGTTGCCCCTCCGTGGGTAGGGGTTGGTGATCCCGGGGCCCGGTGATGGCTTGGGAGGTGCAGGGCCTGGTGGGCGCAGGGACGCGGGGGCAGCGCTGTGCCTTGCGGCACTGTGGTACTCACTCAGCCTGAGACGTTGACACAGTTCTTACGGTAAACCAAACGGCTGGTAAGACGGTCCCACGGACGGCTGCACTTGCTCTCCCAGTAGGTGACGGTGATGTCCCTTTTCCTTGCACCTTTGTTTACTTGTTGGTTGCGATGGGTCCCCACCGGTAACCCGCTCCCCGGCTTCAAGCTGGACCGGGGGAGCTCTACTCTTTGCCCGCAGGCGCTGGCCCTGAGAAACTGGTGCCTTGGCGGTGGCGGTGTCTCTCCTACTCTGGTTGGACTGTTGCCTTCAATCGGGACTTGGTTGTTGGGGGATCTACGTCCCCTTCACTGACGGATTTGGCAAATTCTGGCGACTCCTAGCCTTGCCGGGGTCCGAGAGGCCCCTGCCCTGGTGCTGACTGTCCTTCGGAACACTGCTCCAGACCGCCGGGCCACTACCCGTCCGCGGTCCTTCCTGGAACTTCCAAACGGTCCCCCTCCAGACAGTCACCGCCGTTGCTGACCTTGCTGACCTGTCCTGCACACAGCTGGACTACTTCAGGCTTTCTCTCTGTTACCACTCCTGCTTTCCTCCTTTACCACTTTACTTTCTTCTACTTTCACTTCCTTAGCTCATCTTAGCTGTTTACTCCTTTCTAGCCCTCAGCTAGACTTCAACCGCTGGTTTTTCCCGCCTCCAGAGCTGTGATCTCCTCGGTGGGCGGAGCCAACCGCCTGGCCCACCCCCTGGTGTGAATCATCAGCCTCTGGAGGAAGGCAACAAGGATTTTTATTTAGCTTTGGTGTTCCTAACTGGGATGTAGGGTGTGGTGGTGTGTGAGCTGTGTCCCCTGGCTTGCCCAGGGCGACACACTAGCATGCATCAGTGACCTGTCTCTGAAGTGAGTCCACCTGCATGAGTTAAGGTTCTTGAATGATCCTACCCAAAGACTCCTTAGCTGGGGACAAAGGGAGGAAATTGTTAGCTTGGTTAATTTTGGACCATCTCTCCTGTCTGCATTCAGTGAGACGGGCATCAATCCGAATTCATTAGTTGATGAAGTCTCCCAAGGCAGTGGGTGGGTCGGCACGGGCAAATTCGTCTTTAATCAAAGCAAACAATCCTTTGTGGAAGACAGACTTCTTGGCAGAGCTATCCCAATTGGTGTTGAAAGCTATCTCCTGGTGTCAACATGGCTGCTTCTGCTGTAGCACCTTGGTTCGGGTCATCAAACACTTGACCCATGGCTGAAATGAAAGCATCCAAATTATTTAGGCAATCGTTGTCCATTTCAATCAGAGGTTTAGCTCATACAAGAGCCTTGTCGGTGAGCAGCATGATTATGGTTAGCACCTTGGACCGCTCCGTGAGGACCTGGGGCGCATAAGCAGCGAAAAACAGTTTACCCCCTGAATTTTTCCCATTCACCGCCAAAGCGGAAAGGTGGTAACTTGAGGAGTCCAGAAACTGTGGGTTAAGCTGGTGCGTGGAATCGTTCTTCCAGGGCCTCAATCTGGGTTCGTAATTCCTTGTAGGTTTTCGAACAAAACATGAAATTGTGATCATTGCAATCCCACAAACTTTCTAAGTTAGTCTTCAGAGTCTGAATATCTGCAAGAATGGTGTCTGTCACCCCACACAGATCTTTAAGGCGGGCTTCCATATTCCCAGACCCAGCAGACTCTATTCGTGGCTTCTAAATCTTCTAATGTGTAGAATACTATTTGTATAGAGTCTAGTGCATGGGTGTAAGGGAACACAGTAGACACAGGTTCTGCAAATTGTTCTTGTATTCCCTCATACAAGTAAATGCACACAGCAGATGAGTGATTAGAGGAGTTGAAGAATACAGAAGCTCAGAATCACATAAGCAGGCATAAACTTCCAAGGTATTGCAAAAGTGTCTATGAATAGTTCAGTCTCTCTTCGGTGTCAGATGCCGCCATGACATTCGTCGAGTTTAGAGTCACACAACGTGTGACAGCACAACCCCTAGGGCAGTGACTGGGACTGAGGGAGCTGACCCCCAGGACAAGAGATGGACTCAGGTATGGACACAGGTGCAGGCAGGTACAGGCGGGATGGCTGAGGCAGACAGGAAGGCAGGTACAGACAGGTATGGTGGGCACGGCAGGGACACATTGGTTCTCGAAAGCGGATACAGGTGATGGACACTGGAATAACAGGACCTGACAACTAGCTATCAGACTGGAAGACTAACTAAGGAAGTTGCACAGGCACCTCTCCTAATGGGAGGCTGCATTAAATACTTAAATTCCAGTAAATGGCACAGCGGCCCTTTAAGAGGTGGGCAGATGTGCTCCCTCTAAGTGCATTTCCTGGGTGAACAGGCTACTGGAGGAGGAAGGAGAAGGAGCACATGTGGACGGTCTCAGAGCAGTGGGGGATGCCACAACCTGGCCAGGTCGGGGAGTAAGTCGGTGTGATACCAATGTGATATGACTGAAAGAATGTGTGATTAGATAGGAATCATAATCAAAAGATAGGAGTGATCCCAGATATTATTTGACCTATCAATAATTCAGTATCAAAGAGATGTCCTTTGGATAACCAATTTCACTATGACCAAAGAATAAGATAATGAGGAAGTCACATTTACAGTTCCACTTACCGGAAACTTGTGGTTGGCTTAAAGACAGGTTTAAGGAAGCTTGCATATGAAATTTACGGCTCATTGCAATATTTCACTAACCCTATGGTCAACTGTGGTCGGTCAGTTGTCAACTGGCAGGATGTACAAGTAAATGTGCAGGAAGTTGCTGGTGCCCACAGCAGTTTGTGGTCAAGTTACATGAACATGACTCAGCTGTCACATGCTGGTGACCATTTAAACAAAACCTACAAATTTTCCTATAAAAATACACCGAACTCGCTTAATGTAAGGGAAAACCTTCCAGGACATTGAAGTGTACGCACTGCTCCTGTGATGCAAGATGCCATGTTTCCTTATCATTAAATAGAGTTCCCTCCGATGTGAAAGGATTGCTACAACAAACGGTAATGTTGATGCATATTTCTGTTATTGTATAAGATTCTATGACTATAGTTCTAAATGCCTATGTACCATTAACTATTCATGTGCTATTAAAATAAATAGTATCTTGCTATAAAGAATATTAGTATTCGTGCCTGATTAGGATATCAGTGAGTGCTTCATAAGTACGGGCTTTCAGCCCCCTTTTTAGTAGAATTTAGCAAGACATAAATTGGCGTAGTCGGCAGGATTACTTCTATAAGAAGTAATTAACGGATATTTGTAATTTAAAAATTAAAAACATATATTTGGCAAAATTCCAGATATTTTTTCAATCTTTTTGCATAGTGTCAAAATGTTCAGAAAACGTAAGGATAATGTTAAGGAGGTTGTTGTGGAGGTCCCCGGCTGGACTGAGGCTCCCTACAATCTTATAGCACATGAATTGGTCAATTGTGGATTGGCAGAACAATGGCAGAATAAGCTCAAGGGTTGTGAAGCTACTGATGTTGTGAATGTACTCAGTAGTGCCCCTGTGAAAACAGGTGATGTGTCTTGTGGATTGGCAGAACAATGGCAGGACAAGCTTAAGGGTTGTGAAGCTACTGATGTTGTGAATGTACTCAGTAGTGCCCCTGTGAAATCAGGTGATGTAGTGTCTTGTGGATTGGCAGAACAATGGCAGGATAAGCTTAAGGGTAGTGAAGCTACTGATGTTGTGAATGTATTCGGTAGGGTCCCTGTGAAAGCAGGTGATGTAGTGTCTTTAGCACGGCGCAAACAATGGCAGGATAAGCTTAAGGGTAGTGAAACTACTGATGTTGTGAATGTATTCGGTTGTGTCCCTGTGAAAGCAGGTGATGTAGTGTCTATAGCACGGCGCAAACAATGGCAGGATAAGCTTAAGGGTAGTGAAGCTACTGATGTTGTGAATGTATTCGGTAGTGTCCCTGTGAAAGCAGGTGATGTAGTGTCTTTAGGACGGCGCATCTGGATTTTGGCAAGTGCATATAGTGTAATGCATGAGCGTAATCTAAAGATGCAGAAGAAAAGTTCCCAGATGGAACAAAAGTTGATAGAATTAGGTTGCCTGAAAACAGTTCTGGAATGTAATACCAGACTGTTGAAGGATAAATTGGAACATTATCAGAATGTGGCAGAAAAAGCTGCCATAAAAATTGCTCAAAATAAGTACAAGAAAAGAAGAGGAAAGGTAAATAAAACCAAAGTACATAAAAGTATCGTCTCAGCTTCTATAAACTGGGATCCCGATACTTGGGATGGGGATGTGTGGGATTCATCTTCATCATCTGATGAGGAGGATTACCATAAAGGGAAGATTCAGGCTAACCCAGTAAGGAGGCGCCTAGAGAGGACAGAGAATGAGATCATCCGGGAACATGTCCGGGATGGTCAGCGGAATCTGCAATATGACGAAGATGGTAATGCCATCACAAATGACAGAACAATTCCTCATGTAAAAAATCGAGTAACCATTGAAGATTACTCTCAGGGAGAAGTTGATAGCATTTTAACACAGTTTAGACAAAAACCAGGAGAAGGAGAAATTCCCTGGTTGGTCAGGGTGCACAATCTCGGAGGAGGTGGAGTGCACTTTGACGCCGGAGATGTGACAAAATGTGTCACCATGTCTCGTGACCCAGTAATTCAGAGATCAATAAAAAATTATTTTGTTCATCATAATGAGCATGGTACTCAAAACTTAATCATGATCTTAGCCCATGCTTTTCTGGACAAATACCCATCAGAAGCAGACTTTCCTATCAATGATAAACCTTGGTATACCTTAAAAGATGGTATGGAAAGGCTGAAGGAAGAAGCAATGAGGAATGCTCTTCCTCTTTTGGGAATGGATGATGATTATCTCCAGTACCCATTGACAGCCAGCATAAGAAATAGGCTGGTTAAACATGCTCCTCCAGCATGCAAAACAGTTATTTTAACCTTAACTGTAGCGCTGACTGGAGAATCAATCGGTGTAGTTCTAGGGAGGATGAGGGAGTTACAGGATATGGGACAGTGGGATAAACCGTCTCCTGGAGGCCATCTTGGTAACAGTAAGCCAAACAATCCTGATTGGAAAGAGAAATCAGTAGGAGAGACCCCACGGGTGTCTCGCAAAGACATGTTCCAGGCTTTGCTTAAAGCCGGGATCAATAAAGAAAGGATTGATGGAAAGGAGACAGGAGAATTATGGAAGTTGTACAAACAGAAAGTTCTATCTGCAAAGAAAGTGACCACTACAAATGTGGAAGGGGGTTCAAAAACCACCAAGGTAATGAAATCAGAAGGAAAAGGGGAAAACCCCCCAAAGAAAGAGTCTTGGGAAGATTTTCAGTCAGTTTATCCATGGGAAGAACTGGCTGCAGCCGTGGCCACAAAGGTCACGGAAGGAAGGGCTAATACACAGACTGAAGTCTGTGTAAATGAAAGTTCAGAAGGAAGTGATTTACCATAGGTAGCCAGCCAAGCCCCCCTATTGATAAAAAGGGACGAACGTCCCTACGTCAATCTTAGCATACATTGGAAAGGGGGAAATGTTCAAAGAGTCCCAGCTTTGATTGACATGGGGGCGGAGGCTACTTTAATTCATGGAAACCCAGAAACAATAAAAGGACCTCGAGTAAAAATTGCTGGACTAGGTGGTCAAGTGATCACCGGGGTTCAGACACAGGTAGCTTTGAAGATAGGTAATTTACCTATCAAGCAGTATACGGTGCTGGTAGTACCTATACCAGAATATATTTTGGGAATTGATATCCTAAAAGGGATGACTCTTAATCTAACAGAAGGAAAATTCTCCTTTGGGGTTATGTCTTGTCATAAGGAAATGCAGATCTCACATTATATCAATGATATAATGATACAAGGACAAGATGAGCAAAGTGTGAAAGATCAATTGACAAAACTGGTTGCTCATATGTGGAGTAAAGGATGGGAAATCAATGATGCCAAGGTTCAAGGACCGTCTCAGGTGGTAACATTTCTAGGGATTCAGTGGAACAAGGGGCACAGAGAGATCTTGCTGTCTTGCTAAATTCTACTAAAAAGGGGGCTGAAAGCCCGTACTTACGAAGCGCTCACTGATATCCTAATCAGGCACGAATACTAATATTCTTTATAGCAAGATACTATTTATTTTAATAGCACATGAATAGTTAATGGTACATAGGCATTTAGAACTATAGTCATAGAATCTTATACAATAACAGAAATATGCATCAACATTACCGTTTGTTGTAGCAATCCTTTCACATCGGAGGGAACTCGATTAAATGATAAGGAAACATGGCATCTTGCATCACAGGAGCAGTGCGTACACTTCAATGTCCTGGAAGGTTTTCCCTTACATTAAGCGAGTTCGGTGTATTTTTATAGGAAAATTTGTAGGTTTTGTTTAAATGGTCACCAGCATGTGACAGCTGAGTCATGTTCATGTAACTTGACCACAAACTGCTGTGGGCACCAGCAGCTTCCTGCACATTTACTTGTACATCCTGCCAGTTGACAACTGACCGACCACAGTTGACCATAGTGTTAGTGAAATATTGCAATGAGCCGTAAATTTCATATGCAAGCTTCTTTAAACCTGTCTTTAAGCCAACCACAAGTTGCCGGTAAGTGGAACTGTAAATGTGACTTCCTCATTATCTTATTCTTTGGTCATAGTGAAATTGGTTATCCAAAGGACATCTCTTTGATACTGAATTATTGATAGGTCAAATAATATCTGGGATCACTCCTATCTTTTGATTATGATTCCTATCTAATCACACATTCTTTCAGTCATATCACATTGGTATCACAATCGGTCCTTGATCCCAGGGATTATTTTCCATCATCAGTATTCTACTAGAAGAAGATCACTCGGAATATACCATACCATGACCAAGAAATATTGTTTGCCACAAATTTTGTTTTCTTGGTTTGTTTAGATAAACGTTGAATCACAAATATAATCACTTTCACTTCTTTTGTACAGTATATTAAAACTAAAAGCAATATTATCTGAAAAGCTCCCTTGAATATCATGTGTTTTGGCATTTACTCGATATTCAAAGGAATCATTACACATTACATTTCCCGATATGTTACTACAAGTTTCACTAGTCCCATTTATGAACATATTGGCATAAGGCCATAACATATCATGAATTGTCCTTTCCACTAAGCTGGGTTTAAAAGCATCTACAGTATTTATAGCTGTCCCAAAACTTATTTTTATATTCTCTATAGGGATGAATTCCAGGTTAGTCAGTCCAGTCTTATTTCTTAGTACCCAAATTCCTCCCTTAAAAGCCAGATATTGCAAATTGGTGACTGTTGCATTCAAATTGCCTTGCCACCATGGAAGATTGATCCATCCCACTATGGAAATGGGTACTGTAGTATTCTATAGACGAACACTTTGAGTGTATTTATCAGCAAGATGATCAGAACAACTTTTCTACTTTAAGATTTCCTCCATCGATACCGGGACATCCAGATAAGGGATACTGGTGGCTGTAAGCGAAGAATGTGTACAGATCCAGCAATCTGTGTGTTGAAAATGTGATGGTGCATCAGAAATGTATTCGCCATAGGTTCCTCCTGATGTAGACTTGTCCATCCAACGACCAAAGAGGCAAACATCAAACACAGGAATTTCTCCATGTCATCACTATCGAGCTCTTTCCAGTAACCGATACCATGGATTCCGCTTATTTACAACACCATCTGCAAATAAAGATACACTATTATTCTCGTAAATAACATTTTTCTTGTGGAACATATTCCCACTTCCCCACTCCTGGTCTCATCAGGAAAGTACGATCTTTTCCGACCGCTATTACCTCTGCCTCTGAGGGCGGTCCTTGGAGGTTTTGAATCCATATTTTTGCTCCTACATTTGTAATATTAGAGGATCCAAAACCTTTAATACCCCGTATTGTTAATTCTGCCGGGGCAGTTCCTTCTCTTATTTCAGACAAGTTTATTGGAATTATCAACATCTGAGCTACCTTCTGGTGCTTCATCAATATCAAAGGTTCATTTCCCAAATTTAGCATCAGTACCTTGATTTCTCCCTGATAATCTGTCTCTATTACCCCTCCCACCACTATGGCTCCTTTTAACGCTAAACTAGAACGAGTGGCTATTTGACCATAATGATCCTTTGGTGTATGGCAACCCAATCCTGTTGAAATTGGTTTTACCTTACCTGGGGGTACCACGACAGTTTCCAATGTACTGAGGTCTAAACCTGCTGAATAAGGTGTCGCTCTTTTTGGTGTGCCCAAACAGCTGTACCTTGCCTTGTCAACTGTTGGACTGACTTGTCTGATGGTTGCTGCTTTATCTGCTTCTGAATTAAACAAACGTTCAAGTGAGTTAGTAGGGACATGAGCATCGACATGAAATACAGTGGTCTTGGTAGATTGAATAATCCCTTCAATGTCTTGCCACACTTCCCTGACCATCTCAAACACATTTTGCTGTTCCTCTCCCCATGGGAACTCATATTTTTTCCTCGTTACTTTGTACAAATGAGCCAACATTTGTCCCAAATGAGGGATATGTTGTCTCCAAAAATCAAACAATCCAATATAAGACTGAGTCTCCTGTTTGGATTTAGGGACCGGAAAATTAATAATTTTCTGTCTGGCATTGGGCATGCAAGATGCCATGTTGTTTCCTACTCATTATTCGAGTCCCTCCGATGAGAAGGATTGCTACAACATAACGGTAATGTTGATGCATATTTCTGTTATTGTATAAGATTCTATGACTATAGTTCTAATGCCTGTGTACCATTGATTATATTCATGTGCTATTAAAATAAATAGTATCTTGCTATAAAGAATATTAGTATTTGTGCCTGATTAGGATATCAGTGAGCGCTTCGTAAGTACGGGCTTTCAGACCCCTTTTTAGGAGAATTTAGCAAGACAGTCGGCGTTCTTGTGGACAGTGCACGGACGTCAGTGGTACAAAAACACAAAGGTAGGATATGGCACGCACTCTCTCATGATGAGAAGAGGGAGAGACACAGGAACTGTAGCTTGAAACAGGAGGGGGCATAGCCTGATACAAGAGGGGGCATAGCCTGATACAAGACAGTGTATAGCCTGATACTTGAGGAAGCGTGTCCTAATACAACTGATACAAGACTGGGCATAGCCTGATACAAGAGGTGGTGTAGCCTGCTACAAGACTGTGTATAGCCTGATACAAGGGGTATACCTGCTGGTTCTCACTGAAGTGAGGGAGAAACAAGCCTACAGCTGGGACAGCAGAACAGAGTTTCAAAATCAGGACTGTCCCGCTGTATTTGGGACAGATGGGAGCTATGTGCTCCGTACACATAGCACACACATGTCTCCGCCCCCTACAGAATGTACAGTTAGGTCCAGAAATATTTGGACAGTGACACAAGTTTTGTTATTTTAGCTGTTTACAAAAACATGTTCAGAAATACAATTATATATATAATATGGGCTGAAAGTGCACACTCCCAGCTGCAATATGAGAGTTTTCCCATCCAAATCGGAGAAAGGGTTTAGGAATCATAGCTCTGTAATGCATAGCCTCCTCTTTTTCAAGGGACCAAAAGTAATTGGACAAGGGACTCTAAGGGATGCAATTAACTCTGAAGGCGTCTCCCTCGTTAACCTGTAATCAAGGAAGTAGTTAAAAGGTCTGGGGTTAATTACAGGTGTGTGGTTTTGCATTTGGAAGCTGTTGCTGAGACCAGACAACATGCGGTCTAAGGAACTCTCAATTGAGGTGAAGAAGAACATCCTGAGGCTGCAAAAAAAGAAAAAATCCATCAGAGAGATAGCAGACATGCTTGGAGTAGCAAAATCAACAGTCGGGTACATTCTGAGAAAAAAGGAATTGACTGGTGAGCTTGGGAACTCAAAAAGGCCTGGGCGTCCACGGATTACAACAGTGGTGGATGATCGCCGCATACTTTCTTTGGTGAAGAAGAACCTGTTCACAACATCAACTGAAGTCCAGAACACTCTCAGTGAAGTAGGTGTATCTGTCTCTAAGTCAACAGTAAAGAGAAGACTCCATGAAAGTAAATACAAAGGGTTCACATCTAGATGCAAACCATTCATCAATTCCAAAAATAGACAGGCCAGAGTTAAATTTGCTAAAAAACACCTCATGAAGCCAGCTCAGTTCTGGAAAAGTATTCTATGGACAGATGAGACCAAGATCAACCTGTACCAGAATGATGGGAAGAAAAAAGCTTGGAGAAGAAAGGGAACGGCACATGATCCAAGGCACACCACATCCTCTGTAAAACATGGTGGAGGCAACGTGATGGCATGGGCATGCATGGCTTTCAATGGCACTGGGTCACTTGTGTTTATTGATGACATTACAGTAGACAAGAGTAGCCGGATGAATTCTGAAGTGTACCGGGATATACTTTCAGCCCAGAGTCAGCCAAATGCCGCAAAGTTGATTGGACGGCGCTTCATAGTACAGATGGACAATGACCCCAAACATTCAGCCAAAGCTACCCAGGAGTTCATGAGTGCAAAAAAGTGGAACATTCTGCAATGGCCAAGTCAATCACCAGATCTTAACCCAATTGAGCATGCATTTCACTTGCTCAAATCCAGACTTAAGACGGAAAGACCCACAAACAAGCAAGACCTGAAGGCTGCGGCTGTAAAGGCCTGGCAAAGCATTAAGGCCTTGTGCGCACTAGACGTTTTTGCTGCGTTTTTAGCGGCGTTTTTTACCGCGTTTTTGTGCTGAAAACGCAGTGACATTGCTTCCCCAGCAATGTCTATGGGTTTTCAGAAGTGCTGTCCTCACACAGCGTTTTTTTGTAGCTGCGTTTTTGTGGTGACCACAAAAATGCAGCATGTCAATTATTTCTGCGTTTTTCACTGCGTTTTTCACCCATTGAGTTCAATGAGATGTTCAACAACGCAATGAAAAACGCATATAGCTGCGTTTCTATGACTAAAAACGCAGCTATAAACGCAAGGGGTGGGCAGTAAAGTGACGTGTACAGGAAGAGGATTCCTTCTGTTGGTAAACACAGAAGCAGGAATCCTCCCGGTACCGTCACCGCTGCGTCCACCTCCCGTCCTGTGCATGTCAGCTCCGTGCGGCGCCATGTCTGGGCGGGAGGTGGAAGCAGCGGCGAAAACAAAAGTGAACAGTAGAAAAAAAAAATGTCATATATACTCACCTGTCTGCAGGGTCCCGGTGCCATGCCCGCTCCTGTCCCGGTCCCGCCGCTCTGGCTGTGTGCAGTCTCCCCGGGGCAGGACCTTGCTTGCAGGACCTGGCGGTGGATCACCTGATGCAGTCACCTGACGCATCAGCTGATCGTAATTCTCGCGGTGTCGCCCGGCCGGCTATCAGCTGATCCTGCCGTCAGGGGACTTCATCAGCTGATTACCGGCAGCTCCGGCAGCGATGGGACAGGATCAGACTCTCATCCGATCGCTGCAGGAGCTGCCGGTAATCAGCACAGACGTGAGTATATATATATTTATTTTATTTTGCAACAATGCATCAGCTGATTGTATAATTGGCTTTTATACAATCAGCTGATGTGTGATGTGCTTCAGCCCCTTGAACCTGACACATGATCTGATAGCTTTGCCTTCCAGCAAACCGATCAGATGATATTGGATCCGGATTGGACGGCGCGGGACCCTAACCCAGGATTACTGTGGAGGGGGGTTCTATATTTTAATAAAGATGGAGTCACTAATTGTGTTGTGTTTTATTTAAAATAAAAATATTTTTCTGTGTTGTGTTTTTTTTTTATCTTTACTAGAAATTCATGGTGGCCATGTCTAAAATTGGCGTGACACCATGAATTTCGGGCTTAGGGCCAGCTGATAATATACAGCTAGCCCTAACTCCATTATTACCTAGCTAGCCACCCGGCATCAGGGCAGCTGGAAGAGTTGGATACAGCGCCAGAAGATGGCGCTTCTATGAAAGCGCCATTTTCTGGGGTGGCTGCGGGACTGCAATTCACAGCGGGGGTGCCCAGAAAGCATGGGCACCCTGCACTGTGGATTCCAATCCCCAGCTGTCTAGTTGTACCCGGCTGGACTCAAAAATTGGGCGAAGCTCACGTCATTTTTTTTTAAAATTATTTCATGAAATTCATGAAATAATTAAAAAAAAAAGGGCTTCCCTATATTTTTGGTTCCCAGCCGGGTACAAATAGGCAGCTGGGGGTTGGGGGCAGCCCGTACCTGCCTGCTGTACCCGGCTAGCATACAAAAATATGGCGAAGCCCACGTCATTTTTTTTGTTTGGGGGGGGGCAAAGAAATCCTGCATACAGTCCTGGAAGGAGGATGCTGAGCCTTGTAGTTCTGCAGCTGCTGTCTGCTCTCCTGCATACTCTAGTTCTGCAGCTGTCTGCTCTCCTGCATACAATGAACATTTTGAAGAAGGAAATGACATCAGAGCTTTTTTTTTTTCATCAACAATCTTTAATGGCATTGTGCACTGATTAAAAACGCAGTGAGCAAAAACGCAGCAAAAAACGCACCAAATCGCGGTAAAAACGCATGCGTTTTTTTAGCCGCGGGTGCGTTTTTTTAGCCGCGGGTGCGTTTTTTGAGACAAAAACGCACATAAAAACGCAGCGTGAAAAAAACGCCTAGTGCGCACATACCCTTAGAAGGAGGAAGCCCAGCGTTTGGTGATGTCCATGGGTTCCAGACTTAAGGCAGTGATTGCCTCCAAAGGATTCGCAACAAAATATTGAAAATAAAAATATTTTGTTTGGGTTTGGTTTATTTGTCCAATTACTTTTGACCTCCTAAAATGTGGAGTGTTTGTAAAGAAATGTGCACAATTCCTACAATTTCTATCAGATATTTTTGTTCAAACCTTCAAATTAAACGTTACAATCTGCACTTGAATTCTGTTGTAGAGGTTTCATTTCAAATCCAATGTGGTGGCATGCAGAGCCCAACTCGCCAAAATTGTGTCACTGTCCAAAGATTTCTGGACCTAACTGTACATGTATGGCTCTGCTCCATACACATTCACCGCTCTGCTTTGTACAGTTTGTACACATGTAGTGCCCCTGGGACACTCAGGGCACTACAGGGAACTGCATCCTCACAGACACCTGGAACACCAGTGCTAGCAACAGTTACCACTCCACACCAGGGGTAATTGACTAGTCGGACACAAGGGAATGGCCACCTAGAGGGCGGAGTCTGACCAGAGGACTAGGCAACCTGGTGGGAGGTGACAGCAGACAGTCTGGAAGTGGAAGTAGGAAGTGAAAGTGGAAAGACGTGCCTAGAGCTGGATCATGTAACTGTGGCCCGGGGGCACGTGCGAGTGGTCGCCAGTGCGGGTACACCCGATTACCGCTGGGAGCAGAGCACGCATGGGGCACAGAACCCTAGGTCAGGCGACAGTTTCAGACGGCCTGGCAAATTCCTGCACAGTGAGGGGACCTTCACGGACATCACTGACCCACAGATCCGGGGGCATCAGCAGTAAAGCAAGGATCAGGGTTCGGGACACAGGCCAGCCCTACAGGGTCCACACTGACCGCCGTACGAACAAGGAGACCGCAACCAAAAAGAGATAGTCGGGCCCCAAATGCTCCACGCTACGGGGACCCAAAACACACTGAGAGTGCCGGGCCGGGAACAAAGCAACCAAGTCATCAGCTGGCACTGGAAATACAGGGACCTGAACCAGCCGTCCAAGGGTCCAGAGAGAGTAGAGACTGTTAACTACAACCCACGGTGTGGCCTCCCTTATTACTCCATCATACATCTCCCAGGCTCAGCCCTACCTGCGGAGGGCCTACCACCACAGCTGCCATTACCACCAGCCCTGGGGGATAAAAAAAACCTCAGCAGCGGCGGTTCCACAATCTTAACTGCAACCCGCAGGTGGCGTCACACTAATGACTTTAATCTCCCCTGTAAATACTTCCCATTAAAAAGCTAAAAAGCACCCAGGTCACAGGACCGGGCAACGGCCACCAAAGTGACATTCCCCAGTGATACACTGCCCGGGACCGAGTACCCCATAACCCTGGGTGACACACTCACACACACACACACACACTGCTCCGCTCCGTACACCTCCTACACACACGGCTCTGCTCCGTACACCTCGTACACACACGGCTCCGCTCCGTACACCTCGTACACACACGGCTCCGCTCCGTACGCCTCGTACACACACGGCTCCGCTCCGTACGCCTCGTACACACACGGCTCCGCTCCGTACGCCTCGTACACACACGGCTCCGCTCCGTACGCCTCGTACACACACGGCTCCGCTCCGTACGCCTCGTACACACACGGCTCCGCTCCGTACGCCTCGTACACACACGGCTCCGCTCCGTACGCCTCGTACACACACGGCTCCGCTCCGTACGCCTCGTACACACACGGCTCCGCTCCGTACGCCTCGTACACACGCGGCTCTGCTCTGTACACCTCGTACACACACGGCTCTGCTCCGTACACCTCGTACACACACGGCTCTGCTCCGTACACCTCGTACACACACGGCTCCGCTCCGTACACCTCGTACACACACGGCTCTGCTCCATACACCTCGTACACACGCGGCTCTGCTCTGTACACCTCGTACACACACGGCTCTGCTCCGTACACCTCGTACACACACGGCTCCGCTCCCTACACCTCGTACACACACGGCTCCGCTCCATACACCTCGTACACACACGGCTCTGCTCCGTACACCTCGTACACACACGGCTCTGCTACATCCACACTGTAAACCCCTCCTGACCCCACACATAAACTTCCCCTCATCCAGCACCATGACAACCAGCACAGCAGAGTCCTGCATACACTGAGGAGCTGATCATGTGACCCCTGACTCCTCCCCTCCATGTGACATCATCACAGGTCCTGTAAGCACAGAGCAGCCATATATCTAGTGTGCGGCTCTGCAGGTGGAGGTAGGTGCAGGGTATTATATATCTAGTGTGCGGCTCTGCAGGAGGAGGTAGGTGCAGGGTATTATATATCTAGTGTGCGGCTCTGCAGGTGGAGGT
Source organism: Anomaloglossus baeobatrachus (assembly GCF_048569485.1). Taxonomy (NCBI): domain Eukaryota; kingdom Metazoa; phylum Chordata; class Amphibia; order Anura; family Aromobatidae; genus Anomaloglossus; species Anomaloglossus baeobatrachus. The sequence goes on from NC_134357.1 coordinate 583,652,177, forward strand.
AGGTGCAGGGTATTATATATCTAGTGTGCGGCTCTGCAGGTGGAGGTAGGTGCAGGGTATTATATATCTAGTGTGCGGCTCTGCAGGTGGAGGTAGGTGCAGGGTATTATATATCTAGTGTGCGGCTCTGCAGGTGGAGGTAGGTGCAGGGTATTATATATCTAGTGTGCGGCTCTGCAGGTGGAGGTAGGTGCAGGGTATTATATATCTAGTGTGCGGCTCTGCAGGTGGAGGTAGGTGCAGGGTATTATATATCTAGTGTGCGGCTCTGCAGGTGGAGGTAGGTGCAGGGTATTATATATCTAGTGTGCGGCTCTGCAGGTGGAGGTAGGTGCAGGGTATTATATATCTAGTGTGCGGCTCTGCAGGAGGAGGTAGGTGCAGGGTATTATATATCTAGTGTGCGGCTCTGCAGGTGGAGGTAGGTGCGGGGTATTATATATCTAGTGTGCGGCTCTGCAGGTGGAGGTAGGTGCAGGGTATTATATATCTAGTGTGCGGCTCTGCAGGTGGAGGTAGGTGCAGGGTATTATATATCTAGTGTGCGGCTCTGCAGGTGGAGGTAGGTGCAGGGTATTATATATCTAGTGTGCGGCTCTGCAGGTGGAGGTAGGTGCAGGGTATTATATATCTAGTGTGCGGCTCTGCAGGTGGAGGTAGGTGCAGGGTATTATATATCTAGTGTGCGGCTCTGCAGGTGGAGGTAGGTGCAGGGTATTATATATCTAGTGTGCGGCTCTGCAGGTGGAGGTAGGTGCAGGGTATTATATATCTAGTGTGCGGCTCTGCAGGTGGAGGTAGGTGCAGGGTATTATATATCTGTGTGCGGCTCTGCAGGTGGAGGTAGGTGCAGGGTATTATATATCTAGTGTGCGGCTCTGCAGGTGGAGGTAGGTGCAGGGTATTATATATCTAGTGTGCGGCTCTGCAGGTGGAGGTAGGTGCAGGGTATTATATATCTAGTGTGCGGCTCTGCAGGTGGAGGTAGGTGCAGGGTATTATATATCTAGTGTGCGGCTCTGCAGGTGGAGGTAGGTGCAGGTTATTATATATCTAGTGTGCGGCTCTGCAGGTGGAGGTAGGTGCAGGTTATTCTCTCTCAGGATTAGTCGTTATTCACACTCACCTTCATTTTTCATTACTTTCATACTCTCGGTGTTTATATTATTAAGATGATGGTGAATATACTGGGCATCAGGGGTTTAACGACCACGGTTGCAGAGGTCGCCATTGCGTCCGGGCCCGGCAGGTTAGGGGCCCGCTCTGCAGATCAGCAACCGCCTCCTCTTTGTGACCACGTGGTGTTAGAGGGGCCCGGTGTCAGCGGCATCAGGCCCCCCTCCCCCATCATCGCACATAGCAATGATAAAGCATCGAGCGGCCTGCGCCATTCGACACTTCATCATTCCCTCCCCCCCCCATGCCTACGCGGTGATGTCACTTCTGTGCGAAGGCTGTGCTGAGGCGTGCAGAGCGCAGGACCTGAGGACGCTGACCGTAGCAGCGGGGGAACGAGGAGAGAGGTGAGGACAGAGCAGCAGTGAAATGCGGAGAGGTGAGTACTTGTTTTTTTTCTTTCTTTTGAGTACACGGTGGCCAGAGGCCTAGGGGGCTGCATTATACATGGAGACCTGGGGGGCTGCATTATACATGGAGGCCTGGGGGGGCTGCATTATACATGGAGGCCTGGGGGGGCTGCATTATACATGGAGGCCTGGGGGGGCTGCATTATACATGGAGGCCTGGGGGGGCTGCATTATACATGGAGGCCTGGGGGGGCTGCATTATACATGGAGGCCTGGGGGGGCTGCATTATACATGGAGGCCTGGGGGGGCTGCATTATACATGGAGGCCTGGGGGGGCTGCATTATACATGGAGGCCTGGGGGGGCTGCATTATACATGGAGGCCTGGGGGGGCTGCATTATACATGGAGACCTGGGGGGGCTGCATTATACATGGAGACCTGGGGGGGCTGCATTATACATGGAGACCTGGGGGGGCTGCATTATACATGGAGACCTGGGGGGGCTGCATTATACATGGAGACCTGGGGGGGCTGCATTATACATGGAGACCTGGGGGGGCTGCATTATACACGGAGACCTGGGGGGGCTGCATTATACACGGAGACCTGGGGGGGCTGCATTATACACGGAGACCTGGGGGGGCTGCATTATACACGGAGACCTGGGGGGGCTGCATTATACACGGAGACCTGGGGGGGCTGCATTATACACGGAGACCTGGGGGGGCTGCATTATACACGGAGACCTGGGGGGGCTGCATTATACACGGAGACCTGGGGGGGCTGCATTATACACGGAGACCTGGGGGGGCTGCATTATACACGGAGACCTGGGGGGGCTGCATTATACACGGAGACCTGGGGGGGCTGCATTATACACGGAGACCTGGGGGGGCTGCATTATACACGGAGACCTGGGGGGGCTGCATTATACACGGAGACCTGGGGGGGCTGCATTATACACGGAGACCTGGGGGGGCTGCATTATACACGGAGACCTGGGGGGGCTGCATTATACACGGAGACCTGGGGGGCTGCATTATACACGGAGGCCTGGGGGGCTGCATTATACAACACTTCCCCAATTGGAATGACAATCAGCAGATTTGGCGTTCAGTACCATCTTTATGCTGATGACACACAGCTATACACCTCATCCCCTGAGCTCACCCCCGCTGTACTACAGAACACAAGTTACTGCCTGACTTCAGTTTGCAACATCATGTCTGCTCTCTATCTGAAACTTAACCTTTCCAAAACTGAACTTCTTTTCCTTCCCTCTCCCAACCTCCTGAACCTGACATCTCCCTCTCTGTGTGTGGCACAACGATTCGTCCTAGGCTGCAGGCCCGCTGTCTGGGTGTTATACTTGACACTGACCTCTCCTTCACCTTATGTATACAATCTCTTGCCCGCTCCTGTCGCTTGCACCTCAAGAACATCTCTAGAATCCGCCCCTTTCTCACCATGGAAATGACAAAAACCCTCACCATGGCCCTGATCCACTCTCGCCTTGACTACTGTAACTCTCTATTAATTGGTCTCCCCCTAACTAGACTCTCCCCTCTACAGTCCATCCTTAAAGCAGCAGCCAGGGTCACCTATCTGGCTAACCGCTACTCGGATGCCTCTGCTCTGTGCCAGTCATTGCACTGGCTGCCCATATATCACAGGATCCAATTCAAACTGCTTGTTCTCACCCACAAAGCTCTCCACAGTGCAGCACCCCACTACATCTCCACCCTCCTCTCTATCACCACAAAGCTCTCCACAGTGCAGCACCCCCCTACATCTCCACCCTCCTCTCTATCACCACAAAGCTCTCCACAGTGCAGCACCCCCCTACATCTCCACCCTCCACTCTATCACCACAAAGCTCTCCACAGTGCAGCACCCCCCTACATCTCCACCCTCCTCTCTATCACCACAAAGCTCTCCACAGTGCGGCACCCCCCTACATCTCCACCCTCCTCTCTGTCTATCACCCCACCCGTTCTCTACGCTCGGCAAATGACTTTCGACTAACATCCACACTAATTAGAACGTCCCACTCCCGGATCCAAGACGTCTTCCGAGCTGCACCAATCCTCTGGAACGTTCTACCCCAAGAAGTTAGTACAAATCACAACTTACTCCGCTTCAGACGCTCCCTAAAAACGCATCTTTTTAGGGCGGCCTATCACAATCCCTAGCTGAACTAAATTCACATAATCCCTCCACAAATTCTCAGAACATAACCCCACATCAAACTCCATGGCACCCAAATGCATCTCAAGGCTTGGGCCAACTGGTCCAGGAAGCCATTATCTATCCCCCATTTCCTTGATATGGCTGGATTGTCACTGTAAATAAGCACTTGTACCTTGCCCCTCCCCCCATCTCATTGTAGATTGTAAGCTCTCACGAGCAGGGTTGCCTTTTTTCCCTTTAAATATTGTATCTTTTATAACTGTTACTTGTTTGTATATGATCCTCCTGAATTGTAAAGCGCTGCGGAGTATGTTAGCGCTATAGAAATAAAGATTATTATTAACATGAAGGACACCTTATACATGGACTATAGGGGTGCATTCAAGATGGAGGTCTATGGGGCTGCATAATACAATAAGAAGGTTTATGGGGCTGCATTATAATATATATAGGACTATGGAGGCTACATTATAATATATGGAGGACTATGGAGGCTACCTTACACTTGGACTATGGGGGTGCATTATAAAACATGGACGACTATGGGGGTGGATTTAATATATGGAGGACTGTGGAGTGCATTATAATATATTGAGATTTATGGGGTGAATTATAATACATGGAGAACTATGGGAAATGCCTTATAATATATGGATGACTATAAGGGTGCATTCTAATATATGTAGGATTATGTGGGACCCTTTATACTATACGGAAGGCTATGTGGGGGCCATTATTGTATTTGCAGAACTATATACGAGGGGGGGACAAAGATACAAGCATGGGATGGGAACGTTTTGTGCTGAGGGAAACAGGCTCTTTCCCTCAGCACCCAGCTTTCCCATGCTCTGCTATAAATCTTCTCTCAGCACCCAGCTTTCCCATGATCTGATATGGGAAAGTTGGGTGCTGAGGGAAAGATGTATAGCAGAGCATGGGAAAATTGGGTGCCAAGGACAAGATGGATATCAGAACATAGGAAAGTTGGGTGCTGAGAGTAAGGGGTACTTTGCACACTACGACATCGCAAGAAGATTGCTGAGAAGGCCGAGCGTGATAGTCCCCACCTCCGTCGCAGCTGCGATATCTTGTGATAGCTGCCGTTGCGAACATTATCGCTACGGCAGCTTCACACGCACTTACCTCCCCTGCGACGTCGCTCTGGCCGGCAAACCGCCTCCTTCCTAAGGGGGCGGGCCGTGCGGCGTCACAGCGACGTCACACGGCAGGCGGCCAATAAAAGCAGAGGGGCGGAGATGAGCGGGACGTAAACATTCTGCCCACCTGCTTCCTTCCTCATTGCAGCCGGGACGCAGGTAAGGAGATGTTCCTCGCTCTTGTGGCTTCATACACAGCGATGTGTGCTGCCGCTGGAACGAAGAACAACATTGTAACATCGGTCCTTCCAAAATTATGGAAATGACTGACACTACACCGATGATACGATTTCGACGCTTTTGCACTCGTTAATCGTATCAAAAACGATTTACACACTCCGATGTCAACAGCGACGCTGGATGTGCGTCACTTTACGATTTGACCCCACCGACATCGCACCTGCGATGTCGTAGTGTGCAAAGTACCCCTTAGAGCCAAGTGTCAGCGTCATTATCCCGTACCCCAAGTATCATTGTACGTGGAGGGGGGAGCCCAGTCCAAACTTTGCACCGGGGCCCATGAAACTCTAGTTAAGCTACTGCTCGGCATTATTCGTTATTCGCACAAATAGTACGGTATTCGCGATATCCATGACTCGCAGAGTATTTTGCTCCTTGCTGCTGGAGTTTCAAGTCTCATCCCCACATGTTTGGCCCCTGATTTTCAGCAACTAAATCTGCTGGGATTGCCTGGCAGTCACAGTAATGTAACCATCTTAGCTTCTGACATCACTGTGATTGGGAGGTGCAGTGAAAAACAATAAGACCAGGAGAATTATACTTGCTTAGTTTCCCCTGACACGGCTTCCTGGTCCAAACATTAATGTTCATGAATATGCACTGCTCCCTCTGTAACAGTGTCTGTTACTGGTCGCAGTCCTGCTTCCACCGCCCACCCACTGTAACCGTGTCTGTCACTGGTTGCAGCCTTGCTTTCCCCGCCCACCCTCTGTAACAGTGTCTGTTACTGGTCACAGTCCTGCTTTCCCCGCCCACCCTCTGTAACAGTGTCTGTTACTGGTCGCAGTCCTGCTTTCCCCGCCCACCCTCTGTAACAGTGTCTGTCAGTGGTCGCAGTCCTGCTTCCTCCGCCCACCCTCTGTAACAGTGTCTGTTACTGGTTGCAGTCCTGCTTTCCCCGCCCACCCTCTGTAACCGTGTCTGTCAGTGGTCGCAGTCCTGCTTCCTCCGCCCACCCTCTGTAACAGTGTCTGTTACTGGTCGCAGTCCTGCTTCCCCTGCCCACCTCCTGTGCCAGCGTCTGTGATTGGTTGTCCTCACACGGTACCCCAGCTGTGACCTCAGGTGAACTCATTGAACTAAATGATCTAACCTGATTGAGTATTTGGTTGCTGACATTTCTGCACCAATTCTGCATCTCAACGGAGAAAAAAACGACTAACAACCAGAGATCATCGGTTCGAACTTCGGAGTGGAGCTGAGACAGTTTCATTTTAGATGGCAATATCTCTGGAATGTTTCAACACATCCAAGTGATTTTAAGATATTTTCTATTTTGTGTCACATTATACTTTTAGTAATACATTTTTAGTTGATAATTTTTGCATTTATTTATGGAACAATATCAGAAATTTGAGAAAAAAAATATAAAAACTAGAATTTTTCAAACTTTTGACTCTTTATACTGTCAAGCCAGATGCAACAAAGAAAATAGTTAATAAATAGCATTTTTTCTCTCGTCTTATTGGGGGACACAGGAACATGGGTGTCTGCTGCTGTTGCCAGGAGGTTGACACTAGGCAAAACTAAGAAAAAAAGTTATCTCCTCCTCCGCAGTATACACCCTGTGACTGACCAGGAAGTAAGACAGTTTTTTTTGCTTAGTGTCCTAGGAGGTAGACATGAGCCACAGGTTACAAGATCAATTTCACCTTTCTTATTTTGAGACGTTTCCTGCAATCACACATTCCCAAATCCACGGCCTAAAATCGTGCATTATCTCAGGCTATTGCAGTGCTTCGTGATGGAGGTGTCATTGTTCCAGTTCCCAGCGAACAACGTTACAAAATTTTTTACTCTAATCTTTTCGTCGTCCCCAAAAAGGACGGCTCAGTCCGTCCTATCTCAGACCTCAAGAGGCTAGACAGAGCAGTGTAGACTCATCCCTTTTGCATGGAATCTCTAAGATCTGTGGTTACGTACATGAAACCGGGAGAATTCCTGGCCTCCATGGATATACAAGACGCCTACTCGCACAGTCCAATCTGCAAAGCTCATCAGAGGTTCCTTCGGTTCACAATTGGGGAGGTGCACTTCCAATTTACGGCTCTACCCTTTGGCCTAGCCTCGGCACCTCGAGTCTTTACCAAGGCCATGGCGGGCCGTCATGACCGTGCTTCATCCCAGAGGTATTGTAGTCATCCCGAACCTAGACGACCTACTCTTAAAAGGACAGTGATTTCTTGCCTGCTCAGAGAATGTGCAAATCTGCTTGGACACTTTCGAAGTTGGGATGGCTCGTCAACCGCCAAAACTCTACTTCCATCTCAACGTCTTGTCTTTTTGGGCATGGTCTTAAGGGTGCTTTGCACGCTGCGACATCGCTAATGATATATCGTCGGGGTCACGGTGTTTGTGACGCACATCCGGCGTCCGGCGTCATTAGCGACATCGCAGCGTGTGACAGCTAGGATCAGCGATCACAAAAACGGCAAAAATCGTTGATTGTTGACACGTCGCTCCTTTTCATAATGTCGTTGGTGGTGCATGCCGCTGGTTGTTCGTCGTTCCTGCGGCACCACACATCACTGTGTGTGACATCGCAGAAACGACGAACATCAACTTACCTGCGTCCACCGGCAATGAGGAAGGAAGGAGGTGGGCGGCATGTTCCGGCCGCTCATCTCCGCCCCTCCTCTTCTACTGGGCGGCCGTTTAGTGACGCTGCTGTGACGTTGCTGTGACGCCGAATGCACCTCCCCCTTGAAGGAGGTAAGTGCATGTGACGCTGCCGTAGCGATGTTGTTCGCTACGGCAACGATGACCACATGTTGCAAGAACGACGGGGGCGGGTGCTATCGCTCGCGACATCGCTAGCAATCGCTAGCTATGTCGCAGCGTGTAAAGCACCCTTTAGACACTTCTCGTGCCTGGGTGTTTCTACCAGTGGATAAATGGACCTCCCCGAGACAGGGCATTCAGGTCCTCCGGCGCAAGTGTGCCGCCCCTGTGCCAGCAGCCGCCGCTGCTCGGATCCGCTCCTTCTGGGGGGTGGATCAAGGATCTCCGGACCCGGGGGTCTCGCGGACACGCCGAATAAAAGGGGAGACGTAGATGTACGGGCTAGGCTGTGTTAAGTTCGTGACGCCACCCACGGTGTGTGGTGAGGTGGGACACCACCGCTACTGTTATAGGGCGCCTGGGGGAGATGTAGTGGCAGCTGGATGTTAACCCCTCCGTGGGTAGGGATGGTTGCCCCGGGCCCCAGTGTCTTTGTGCAGGGTATAGCGATGGCAAGGGCCGGCGCGCCCGGATGTGCGGGCGAAGGTTTGGTTACTCACAGTAAATGAATCACACGAGTCTTTTGGTAAACCAAGGTGCTGGTGGCTGGCCGCTGCGGCCGGTTGCATTCAGGTCCCCACCTGGGCTGGTGATCTGTCTTTTTCCTCTGCACTGTCTTTGTGTATGGTGGACTGCCTGGTCTGGAACTCAGGAGTCCGCTCCCGGCTGGATGTGGCCTAAGGAGCCGTGCCCGCAGACGCTGGCCCGTGGGATCTCTTGGCCCTGGCGATGGCCTCCTATCCCTATCGGTGGGCTGTTGTCTTTTCTTAGGGACTTTGGGTGGGACAGGACCTATAATCCTGCCCTCAATCGGTTAATTAGCTAGGCCGCTGGTTTCAGTCCTGGCTTCAGGGTCCGAGTACCCCCTCTGTTCTACGGCTTCCGAGTCGGTTCCCCGTGTTGGTACTGGCGGGCTACAACCCTGTCCCGATCCACCTCGGTTCTGCCGAGCTGTCTTCCCGTCTCCTGCTGACGGAGACTACCATCTGCCACCTAGCGAAGGCACCAGGACTCCAACCCTGGCACCGTTCAACTTGAACTTCCTCTGCTGGAGCTACGCCTAGCTCCGGCCCACACTCCTCTCAACTTGAACTACAAAACTCATCTGCTTGTTTTCCCGCCCCGGGCTGTCTAGACCCCTGGGTGGCCGTGTCCAACCGCCTGGTCCCGCCCACTGGTGTGTCTATCTTTCCCTAAGGGGGGGTGACTATGGTTTCAGGTCGGCTGTGTGTTGCCTAATGCGGGCTTCACACTGTACGATCTATCGTGCGATTGCACGAGCGATCGTACCCGCCTCCGTCGTTTGTGCGTCACGGGCAATTAGTTGCCCGTGGCGCACAAAGTCGTTAAACCCCCGTCACACGTACTTACCTGCTGAGCGACCTCGCTGTGGGCGGCGAACATCCACTTCCTGAAGGGGGAGGGACGCTCGGCGTCACTGCGACGTCACACAGCAGCCGGCCAATAGAAGTGGAGATGAGCGGGACGTAAACATCCCGCCCACCTCCTTCCTTCCGCATAGCCGGCGGGAGCCGCGGGACGCAGGTAAGCTGCAGTCCATCGTTCCCGGGGTGTCACACGGAGCGATGTGTGCTGCCCCGGGTACAATGAACAACCGGCGCCATTAAAAATAAACAAATTTTTAAAAATAAGCGACGAGTACACGACTCACGATTTGTGAGCGATTCTGCGTCGCTCGGAGGTGTCACACGAAACGACGTCGCAAGCAATGCCAGATGTGCGTCACGAAAAACGTGACCCCCGACGATGCATTGCGTGATAGCTCGTCTCGTGTGACGCCCGCATTAGTAAGGGAAGGGTGTTATGCGGGTGCCTATCTGTGACTACCTGGTTTTGCCAGGGCGTCACACAAGCGCCGCCTTCCTCTACAGTTCGGGATGAGGATTTTGGGGAAGATGGTGGCGGCAATGGAAGCCGTCCCATTCGCTCACTATCACCTTCGCCCTCTTCAGCTGGCTCTCCTTTCAGCGTGGGACAGGAACCTGGCCCCAGTTCTTCTTTCCCAGAGGGTGATTCGCTCCCTCCTCTGGTGGACCCATCACTCCTCGCTCTCTCAGGGGAGATATTTCCTCCTGATTCGCTGGCACATAGTCACAACAGACTCCAGCCTGATAGGTTGGGGAGCCGCGTTCCATCATCACACGGTTCAAGGTCTCTGGTCTCTCCCAGAACGCTCGCTCCCGATCAACATTCTGGAGCTAAGGGCCATATTTCTGGCTCTTCAGGAGTTCCTTCCGCTCCTCTCGGGTCTCCCGGTTTGGATTCAATCCAACAACGCCACTACAGTGGCATACATAAATCATCAAGGAGGGACTCGCAGCTTAGCAGTAATGGAAGAAGTCTCCTTCGTTGGGCAGAGAGGCACACCTCTGCCATCTCTGCGGTTCACATCCCAGGAGTAGAAAACTGGGCCGTGGACTTCCTAAGCTGAAAATGTCTGGCATCGGGAGAGTGGTCCCTCCACAACGAGGTATACCAGCAGATCTGCCACAGGTGGAGTCCTCTGGACGTGGATTTCATAGCATCTCGTCCAAATGCCAAGGTTCACTCCTTCATAGCCCACTCCCGCGACCCTCAGGCAATAGGCTCCAATGCCCTGGTCCTGCCATGGTCCCAGTTTCGGCTCCCTTACATATTTCCTCCGCTTCCCCTCATCCTGAGGGTGATCAAGAAGGTCAAGGCGGAGGGAGTCTTGGTGATTCTGGTGGCTCCAGATTGGCCCAGGAGGGCCTTGTACTCGGAACTTGCCCAGCTACTTGGCGACACTCTCTGGCAGCTTCCTGACCGCCCAGATCTTTTGTCACAGGGTCCGATTTGCCACCAGAACTCCGCTCGGCTACATTTGACAGCGTGGCTGTTGAATCCTGGATTCTAGCCAGGACCGGTCTCTCTTCCCAGGTCATTTCCACTATGATGAATGCTAGAAAGCCATTTTTTTCTTTCTTTAAAAAGAGGTCTTTTTCAATTTGTGCTATTTAGTGAGAAAATTGGACTGTTTGATGTTGTTTTCTTTTTTAGTGAGAAAATCTATATTTTGTTTGTTTTCTACATTAAGATCATTGTATTGTAACAGACGAAAAATTATCTGAATTATTTATATCTCACATGATCCAACTAAGGATGTAGATATTCTCTGTCCGACCTCCTAGATGTATGAAGTCCTCTACCACATTTATTACTTTATACCAATGGGGTTTATGTTTTACACAGATTCATCTTCAATTTTTCTTTCCATTTAAGTTTGTAAAATTTTCCTGACGCGGCAAGGAAGGAAATGGACGGAGATAAGATGGCGGAGAGGATATTACACCTCACCCTAGAGATCCTCTTCCGGCTTACTGGAGAGGTGAGAGATTCTGATGACGTCACATTACATCATTCTTATCTATGGGAATGACAGATGGACAGAACTGGAGAGGTGAGGACTCTGGAAATGTCTGGAGTGAGATTTATTACTGTGTCTCTCCATAACCAGGATTACACAGTAGTGAAGAAGACCTCTAGTGAGCGCTGTCAGGCCCCTGTGTCTGAGGGATGGGGAAGACCCCTGAGCCCAATCACGGGGCCTCCACCTCACCCCCCGATACATGAGGACATCAATGACCAGAAGATCCTAGAACTCACCTACAAGATGATTGAGCTGCTGACTGGAGAGGTGACACTGCTGGGAATGCTGGGACATTATACAGTAACGCTATGGAGGGATCGGGGGTGACGGTATCATTGTATGTGTCAGGTTCCTATAAGGTGTCAGGACGTCACCGTCTATTTCTCCATGGAGGAGTGGGAGTATTTAGAAGGACACAAAGATCTGTACAAGGACGTCATGATGGAGGTTCCCCAGCGCCTCACATCACCAGGTAATAAACAGGACTAAATACACACGGCCTATAATTATCTGTATGTAAGGAATGAATTCAGTCCCTGTATGTGTCTCCTCCAGTTCTATCCAGTAAGAGGACAACACCAGAGAGATGTCCCCGTCCTCTTCTCCCACAGGACTGTAAACAAGAAGATCCCGATGTTCCTCAGGATCATCAGGTAGATGGAGAGAAGGAGCCATGAAATCTCCCTATGATGTGTAGATGGATGTGAAGGTCTTGTGCTCAGTCTTGTTTTATCCACCAGCATTATACGAGGGCCTGCTGATAAGTCTTTGGCTTTGAGATCTTTTATTCTTTCTATAGTATTGAATGTTATATCACATGAAAGCCTTATGTGTCTAATATAACTTTTCAAAATTTTGTGTTTGTTGCTTATGGCAACAGTGTTCAATGCACCCAGGAAAACAAAATGGCAGAGTCTAATGCGATATTCACAACAACTGAGAGCAGGGAAGTGATAAAATTCTTGTTTGTTCAAGGAAAGTCCATGAAGGATATTCATGGTGATATGTCGCAGACATTGGGGGATCAATGCCCTTTATATTCCACATTTAAGAACTGGGTTGCTAAATTTAAACTGGGCCACTTCAGCACCAATGATGAGGAACGTCCTGGACGAGCGAGAGTGGTTGTTCCGGAGATCGTCGATGCTGTGCACAACCTCATACTGGAGAATCGAGGAATTTCAGCTAAAGCAATAGCAGACATCATGGGGATTTCCCGTGAACGTGTTTGTGTCATTATCCATAAACATTTGGACATGAGGAAGCGATCTGCAAAGTGGGTCCACAAATATGACAACAGATCAGAGAAGCAGTGATTGAAAACTTCCTGGTTCATTTGTCAGTGTTTCCGGACTGATGAGAATTTCCTGGACTGATTACTATGGATAAAACCTGGATTTATTTGTATGACCCTCAAAACTAGGAGCAGTCAAAAGAGTGGAGGCACAGTGGTTCTCCTCGTCCAAAGAAGTTCAGGGTGCAAAAATCAGCTACTAAGGTGATGGCGTCTGTGTTCTGAGATAAGGAGGGCGTTCTGCTAGTGGATTACCTTCAAAAGGGTTCCACCATCAATGCAAGGTATTACAATTAACTTTTGGACCAATTGAAGGCAGCTCTGAAGGCCAAAAGGTGTGGCAAGCTGTCCAAAAGAATCTTGTTCCTGCAAGACAACGCCTTGGCTCACACTGCACAAGCAACCATGGCAAAACTAGCAGAGCTGGGCTTCTAGCTGGTTGCCCCACCCATCTTATTCACCAGATCTAGCTCCCTCTGACTATCATCTGTTTCCAAACCTGAAGAAACACCTCAAGGGTACCAAATGTCACACCATTTCTTATGCCAAGGCTGCTACAGATGCCTGGTTTGAGGCACAACTGAAATCCTTCTTTTTGTTAAGCTTACAGAACTTGGAATACTGATTCATGTGGAATAAATGTAAAGTTTCATCATCCTATCTCGTTTCTTTCTTTGTAAAGCCAAAGACTTATCAGCAGCCCCTCGTATGTTTTATACTTGTGTAATGAGAGCGGTGGAGATGGCAGGATTAGAGCTGATCATAGATGGGACTTCTCCATCTGTCTGTGACTTTCACAATATTTGTTTCAGGGGGAAGATCTGCCCCATATTAATACTACAGAGACATATGTGAGGGGTGATGAGCGGAGTAAAGAGGAGATTCCTACAGATGACCGCCCAGGTGAGTAGTGACCACTAAATGCAGAGAAGTCACAGATTCTTCTTATTCGCTTTGCAGTTGCTTTTGACCACTTTTGGGACTAGAGAATTATTGGGCCCTATTAGACTCTGATCTGGTTTCTATGTGATAACAAACTAGAGAACATAAAATCATACACCCCAAAAAGGTTTTGCAAAATGAACGTCTAAGATGATTATTCTCTGATCTTTTGGCTTTGTCGTCTGGTGTTCATCCTGCTGTCATATTTATTTGGTGTTTGGTCTGCTGCCTCATGGTTTTGTGGGAAAAAAATAGGAATAACGTTTGGAACACCATTCTAAGTCCGAACTGGGTGCAAAAACCTAAAAAACATCACTATGGGGAGATAAGGTATGAACACCAGTGACTATGTAAGGGGAATACATGAAATAGCAGAAACTGCTGTGTGAATACTGACTTGAAAAATCCAATAGCTATATGCAAGAGTGAATATGTGAAAAATGGAATCTGCATTACTGCCATGAACATATGAATCAAGAGAAATTTAGCTACTGAATTGATCAATGCAATAGAGCCCCAACACTACGCCAAAGTATTTCTCTACGTTGGGGTCCCTAGCTTGTGTGTGTCCTCTCATGCAGTTAAAAAACCTACCGTGTCTTGCATATAGCTATTGGATTTTTCAAGTCAGTATTCACACAGCAGTTTCTGCTAGTTCATGTATTCCCCTTACATAGTCACTGGTGTGCATACCTTATCTCCCCATAGTGATGTTTTTTTAGGTTTTTGCACCCAGTTCGGACTTAAAATGGTGTTCCAAACGTTATTCCTATTTTGTTAGTATTTTTCGTTTGTGAACCCTCCCCAACCACACCTATTGCCAATGCATATCATACGCATAAATAGCCTGGGTCTCAGCTTCCCATACACGGTAAGTTTTTTAACTGCATGAGAGGACACACACAAGCTAGGGACCCCAACGTAGAGAAATACTTTGGCGTAGTGTTGGGGCTCTATTGCATTGATCAATTCAGTAGCTAAATTTCTCTTGATTCATATGTTCATGGCAGTAATGCAGATTCCATTTTTCACATATTCACTCTTGCATATAGCTATTGGATTTTTCAAGTCAGTATTCACACAGCGGTTTCTGCTATTCCATGTATTCCCCTTACATAGTCACTGGTGTGCATACCTTATCTCCCCATAGTCATGGTTTTGTGTGGTCCGCTGTTTTTTTTTTTTTTTTTTTTTTTTTTTTTTCTTGTGGTTCTCGACTGCTGCCTGATAAGATGATGGGTCCAATGACTCACAATATGGTTGTGGCCTGTTTCTTTCTCAAGACTCAAGTCTCATGACTTTATTATCTTTTGGTTTACAATCTGGTTACCTAACATGGTGAGGATTGAATTCTACATTTTTTAAAATTTTTTTTTTTTTTAGTCTATTGTGATTTTATCATACATTAGTGAACAGTCAAGTCTAACTTTGGTAATATGCATGCCTGGAGGAAGTGTGGTAAGCCCAAAACAAAGTCACGTTTATTCCCCCTCGTTGGATGTGAATGTTGAGAAAATGCACCTCACAATTTGATGTGGAATTTCTTCTCAGTACGCAGATACCCCCATATATGGTGGAAAACTACTGTTTGGGAGCATGGCAGCGCTCAGAAGAGAAGAAGCGCTATTTGACATTTGGAACGCAAAAGCGGATGCCTAAATAGTGGAAACCCCCACAAGTGACCCCATTTGGGAAACTACACCCAAATGGAATTTTTCTAGATATTTGGGGAGCAGCTTGAACACCCAGGTGCTTCACAAAATTTTATACCGTTGAGCTATGAAATTTAAAATAAAAAATAATTTTTCCCACAAATGTATGGGGATGGTAGCTCAGACGTAGAAGCACAGAGGTGGTGGTAGCAGACTCAAGGAAGAGACACAGATAGCGGGTGCAGATAACTGGTACTAGAACACAAGACGCAGGACTAGACACAGTAACGGGTACGAGACCTGAGAACTAGCAACGCACTACAGATATTCAACGTGGCCCAGGCACTTCCCTCAAGGGAGGAGGGTCTTAAATACCTTTAGGGTGGTATCTGACCTTAAGGGTCACTTTGGGTAATAGGACGCTGGCCCTTTAAGAGCGGATCAAGCGCTGCAGTATTTCCCCGCCTCCCCATCCTTTAGTAATCTCCTAAGAAGAAGGGAGGCATCAACATTCTCCTCATGACCAAACCCCTGCCAATCTACCAAATAGTAGGTCCTACCTCGGTTCCGTTTCTCATCAAGGATAGCCTTAACCTCAAATGAATTGCCATCAGAGACCAGAGTAGGAGATACACCGGGATCCTGGTGAAGCGTGACTCAAGATGACAGGCTTGAGGAGAGATATGTGGAAGGAGTTGGGGATGTGTAAAGTGGGCGGCAGACTCAACTTGTACAATACCTCGTTGATCCGCCGTAGCACCTCGAAGGGACCGGTAAAGTGAGGATCCAACTTGTACAATGGCATCTTAAGGCGGTCGTACCTAGAAGAGAGCCATACCTTGTTTCCGGGCTAGAAGGAAGGAGAATCTAGGCGTTTCTTATCCGCGTGTTTCTTCATACAGATGAAGGACTGCTCCAGAGTGGACTTGCTCTCCGCCCAGATGTTGGAGAAGGACGTCACGAGGGTATCAGCTGCAGGATTGCCAGAGGAACACACTACAGGACACGAAACTTTGGGTTGCTGCCCATAAACCACATGAAATGGAGATTTGGTGAAGGACTCACTCACATGATTGTTGTAGGAGAACTCTGCCTATTGAAGAAACTTAATCCAGTCGCTATGGTGCTCATCAACAAAATGGCAGAGGTAATTCTTCAGGACTTGGTTTACGTTTTGCACTTGGCCATTAGACTGTGGATGGTAGGCAGATGAGACATGCAGCATATTGCAGACAGCTCTCCAGAACCGCGCCGTAAACTTGACTCCTCTATCAGACACCATGTGGAGAGGAAGACTGTGTAGCCGAAAGATATGCTGGATGAATTGTTCAGCGAGAACCGGAGCGGAAGGTAACCCGGTGAGCGGCATAAAATGGGCCATCTTAGAAAACCTGTCCACCATCACCCAGATGACAGTGCACCTAGATGACCTCGGCAGGTCGGTGATAAAGTCCATCATGATGTGTTGCTGTGGAGCAGACGGCACCGGTAAAGGAAGCAGAAGAGCAGCAGGAAGCGTCTTCAGAGTCTTATTCCAGGCACGAGAGAGACAGGATGAGACAAACTCCAAAACGTCCTGGTGTAGCTTAGGTCACCAATAATGCTGAGAGATCAATTGCAGTGATCTCTTCTGACTGACATGGCCCGCCAGTCTGGAGGAGTGCCCCCACGAAAGGACTCGTTCTCTATCTACCTCCGCAACAAACGTCTTACCGGGGGGAACTTGGTGCAGGTCAACTGGGGCCACCATCAGTTTGGAATACTCTATGATGTGCAGAGGTTTCTCCTCCTGGTCCACCGACAGTCACAACCAAGCGCATCGGCGTTGACATTCTTCACAGCAGGACGGAAGTGCTGGACAAAATCAAAGCGAGTGAAGAACAGGTCCTGTTGTGGGTTCAACTTCTGAGCCGACTGGAGATAGGACAGGTTGTTGTAAATGTAAATGATGACTGGATGCATGGAGCCCTCCAGCAGGTATCGCCACTACTCCAGGGCTAAGTTAATTGTCAGCAAATCTCGGTCACCAATCGAGTAGTTCTGATTCACTGGAGAGAAAGCCTTGGAAAAGAAGCCACAGGTTACTGTCTTACCCTAGTTGTCCTCTGTGTATGAACCATCCCAGCATCGGAGGAAGAAACAACCACTTCCAGGATGAACTGCTTGCTGGTCTCAGGTCTATGCAGCGCTGGAGCAGAACCAAAAGACCGTTTGAGCGACAAGGAGTCCTCAGCCTCCGAGGTCCATATCTTCGTATTCTACCCTTTCTGGGTCAGAGCCAAGATGGCATGGACCAGACAAGAAACGTGTAGGATGAGCTGCCTGTAATAGTTGTTGGCAAAGCCCAAAAACCGCTGGATAGCCTTTAGCCCTTTCGGACAAGACCACTTCAGTACGGTCGACACCTTGTCCGGATCCATCTTTAGACGGGTACTGGAGACTATGTAGTGTAAGAAAGGCAAGGAGGTCTGCTGGAACAAGCACTTCTCGAGTTTAGCATAGAGGTGGTTCTCCTTCAACCTCTGAAGAACCAGACAAACATTTCTCCGATTGGTAGGGAGGTCTGGAGAATAGATGAGGAAGTCGTCCAGGTATACGACCAGACAGGTGTAGAGAAGGTCTCAGAATATACATTTACAAACTCTTTTAAGATTGCAGGGGCATTACTAAGCCCTAAAGGCATCACCCGATACTCCTAGTGTCCATCACGAGTGTTGAAGGCTGTCTTCCATTTGTCACCTCAACGAATCCAGACCAGATTATATGCTTTATGGAGATCAAGCTTAGAGAAGATCCTGGAGCCCCGAGTCAGTCAAATAGTTCAGGGATAAGTGGCAGCAGATATATATTATTTACGGTGATCTTATTCAGCCTCCGTAAGTCACTACAAGGCCAAAGAGACCTGTCCTCTTTCTTAACAAAGAAGCAGCCCGCATTGGCGGGAGAGGAGAACTTTTGGATGAAACCTCAGGCCAAATTCTCCTTAACATATTTGGACATGGCTTGGGTCACTGCCTGCAACAGGGGGTAGATATGCCCTCAAGGCAGGGTTGACCCAGGAAGGAGGGCGATGGGTCAGTCATAAGGCCTATGTGGCTGCAGCATCTCACTCTCCATCTTCTCAAAGACGTTGGCATAGGTCCAGTAGGCGGATGATAGGCCTGGGAGATTAGCTGGCACTGCTGGAGGTTAAGGGATGAACCGGGGCCAGACACTTATCATAGCAAGGCGCCTTCCACCGGAGTATATCTTCTGAATCCCAGTCGAAAACCGGACCGGCTTATGTGACCGAAGCCACGGTAATCCCAACAGCAGAGCATGAGCACGTCCAGGAAGCACATGTAGGGCGACCTTCTTTGAGTGCAACAATCCCACTTGCACCTCTACAGTCTCGATGATAAACCGGGTGGGCTCAGAAAGAGGTGTCCCATCCACGAAGGAGATACGGATGGGGTTAGAAAGGCGCCGGACTGGAATCTGATGACGTTCAACCACAGACTGCTGGATGAAGTTCCCGGTGGAGCCAGAGTCTAGGAACATATGCTTCGTAAACTGGGTGGAACAGCAAACCAGGAAATCCTATTTAGCTGCCAGAATCGCCTTTTTTTTGCACTTGCAGTAAGTGCCCCGCTGGTCCTTAGAATTGTCCTTGGAAGGAATAAGTAATGTGCCAGTCCTTTGTATTGACCACACATGTATTTATACATACAGTGTGTCCACCCATATCCTGTCCACCGCCATTAACTTGAGAACGGCGGCAGCTATAGGCATAGAAGTAGTGTCTAGGTATAGTAAAGTAGCCATGCGCTACGCAATGAAACCACCTATAGCGCCACCTGGTGGAAAACAATGGAGTTAGCATTTTTCTCTCGAAAACGGAACGAGATAGAGGAAAAAAAGTGAATTACAAAGTTGTAGGGCATCATCAATTCAATACGAATCGACACCTTGCATACAGAAATGCTATGATATGAAACCCATGACCCCCCCCCCCCCCAAAAAAAAAACATTGAATGCTGGTCACGCATATGACGCTCATTTAACTTTGATGCTCAAAATGGACACTGTCAGCTGCAATGCACATCTGGACTCTGCACAGCATACTGTATCTTGCTGCACATTGTGCAATATGGTAGGTGGCGCATTTGCACAAGCTCATGATACGTCGTTGTAGGTCCTGCAATGTTGGTGGAGGGCTCTGTTTGATGTGACCTCACAGATAGAAGTCCAATGGGGTCAGGTCAGGTGGGCGTGGAGGCCACTCCACCAGCCACCATACCCAATGACTTGTAGGAAGGTCTCCATGAGGTATCGCTTCATGTCCGCAGCCTTGAGTTTTACACATTCTAATCATAGCATTTCTGTATGCAAGGTGTCTATTCGTATTGAATTGATGATGCCCTACAACTTTGTAATTCACTTTTTTTCTCTATCTCGTTCCGTTTTCGAGAGAAAAATGCTAACTCCGTTGTTTTCCACCAGGTGGCGCTATAGGTGGTTTCATTGCGTAGCGCATGGCTACTTTACTATACCTAGACACCACTTCTATGCCTATAGCTGCCGCCGTTCTCAAGTTAATGGCGGTGGACAGGATATGGGTGGACACACTGTATAAAAGAGATCTCCTCTGAGACATCTTTTTTCACCACTCATCATATGGGCGGTCTCCATTCCTTGTAATAATCTAGTTGCTGCCTTTGAACTGACTCTAACTTCTGAATATTCTTTTTAAAATATGGATCCCAGAACTGGATCCCATATTCCAGATGTGGCCTTACAAGTGATTTATAGAGGGGTAACAATACATTGGGATCATGGGATCTAATCTCTCTTTTTATACAAACTAAAATCTTGTTTGCTTTTTTAGCTCATGCCTGACACGGAGTAGTGCAGCTCAGCTTACTTGTAATTAAGTAATACACAAGTTTTTCTCCTGTTCTGTAGTCCCGAGTTGACTTTCATTTAATGTATATGCTGCAATAGGAATACTCCATCTTTGATGCATTACTTTACATTTTTTGCCAAGTGTCTGCCCATGCCCACTTTTTATGCAAAACGTTTTGTAATATTGTACTATCAAAGTCCTTTTTAAATATCCTACATAGTTTGGTGTCCTCAGCAAAGACTTAGGTGGGCTTTGCACGTTGCGACATTGCAAGCCGATCCTGCGATGTCGCACCCGATAGCCCCCCGTCGCAGGTACAATATCTTGTGAAAGCTGGTGTAGCGAAAATTATCGCTACGCCGGCTTCACATGCACTCACCTGCCCTGCGACCGTCGCTCTGGCCGGCGACCCGCTTCCTTATTAAGGGGGCGGGTCGTGCGGCGTCACACGGCAGTTGGCCAATAGGAGCGGAGGGGTGGAGATGAGCAGGATGTAAACATCCCGCCCACCTCCTTCCTTCCGCATAACCTACGGAAGCCGCGGTGACGCCGGTAGGAGATGTCCCTCGCTCCTGCGACTTCACACACAGTGATGTGTGCTGCCGCAGGAGCGAGGAACAACATCGGACCGTCGCGTCAGCGTAATTATGGATTACGCCGACGCTGCACCGATGATACGATTACGACGCTTTAGCGCTCGTTAATCGTATCATCTAGGCTTTACACACTACGATGTCGCATGAGATGCCGGATGTGCGTCACTTTCAATTTGACCCCACCGACCTCGCACCTGCGATGTCGTAGTGTGCAAAGCCCGCCTGACACTTTACTATCAATCCCATCCACAAGGTTATTAATAAAGAGATTAAAAGAATCGGTCCTAGCACAGATCCCTGCTGTACCCCACTGCTCCCAGTACAGATCCCTGCGATCCCCACTGCTCCCAGTACAGTTCCCAGTAGTCCCTACTGTTGACTATAGCCCAATTAAAGAATAAACCATTTATGACTACTCTTTGTTTTCTATCCTTTAGCCAATTCCTTACCCATCTCCATATAGTTTCCTCTAGTCCAGGCTTCTGGAGCTTCATTATAAGACTGTTATGTGACACAGTATCAAATGCCTTTGCATATAAATCACATCAGCTGCATTACCAATATCCAGATTTGCGCTTACCTCCTCATAGAATCCTAACAAGTTGGTTAAACACGACTTATCTTTCGTGACTTCCTGCAGGTTGTTAGTTATTGGATTATTCTCTCTAATATATTGTTGCATTTCATCTCTTAAAATGCCCTCAAAAATCTTGCACACCACTTGTCAGACTTACCGGACGTTAGTTGCCTTGATCCACTCTCTTACCTTTCTTAAATATTGGTACCACATCAGTAATCTTTCAATCCTGAGGCACCAACCCTGTTACAAGTGAATCCTACAAGATGAAATACAGCAGTCTGACAATTACGGAACTCAATTCCCTCAATATCCGTGGATGAATGCCATCTAGTCAGGGAGATTTGTCAATGTTTAATTTACTCAGACGCAGGTGTACTTCTTGTGTTTAAATTACCATATTTTTCGTTTTATAAGACGCATCGGATTATAAGAAGCACCCCAAATTTAGAGATAAAAAAAAAGTTAAAAAAATAAAAATGGGGTCTGTCTTATACTCCGCTTATACTCCGGTGTTGTCTTACCGGAGGGGGCCAGCAGTGTTGGTGAAGCAGTGTCACAGGAGGCAGAGGCTGTGCTAACAGCAGCGGCGGCTCAGTGGCGTCAGCAGCGGTGGCTCAGTGGCGTCAGCAGCGGCGGCTCAGTAGTGGCAGCGGCGGCGGGTCAGTGGTGGAGCAGGTGTGGTAAGCGTCCCAGTCTGTCCGTGGTCCCGGTTCAAATGATGGCGCCTGGAGCGGCGCATGCGCAGATGGAGCTCTCATCCAATGGCTCTATCTGAGCATGCACTGACTCCCAGAGTGGCGTGTGCGCAGATGGAGCTCTCATTCAAGAGCTCCATCTGCGCATGCACTGACTTCCGGCACCATCATTTTGAAACTGGGACCGCGGACACACTGGGACACCTGCCGCACAGCCACCCGCATGCCAGCAGGCCGCCCGCCCGCACAGAGAGGCAGCCGGCCTCCAGGATAGAGAGGCAGCCGGCACCTACAGGCACCCGGCTGCCCGCACGTAGTTTCCTACTCCACATTGATGAGAGGCAAATACCCCGAAACAGCTGTCTGTGGATGGATACCATGTTTGGCATAGGCGATTTCCTTGACTGGAGACTGCCCTTCCTGTGGTTGTATCTTCCCGGTGAAAGACCTGGCTAGCTTCCTGCCAGCGTTGAGAAACATGTGATGGTGTCTCCGCGGCATTCTTGTTTTGCATATTTTCTCAGGGGCCCTTGTTCTAGTGTCACTGCGTTGAGAAACACGTGATGGTGTCTCCGCGGTGTTGGATGTTGATCTCCCTGAGGTCAACCATCTTTACCTATGCACGCAGCCACAGGCACCCGGCCACCCGCACGCAGCTACAGGCACCCGGCCGCCCGAACGCACCCGGACACCGCACAAACACACCCCCACATCCCCCGGTAAGCTATATTCGTATTTTAAGACGCACCCCTCATTTTCCTCCCAAATTTTTGGGAGGAAAAGTGCGTCTTATAATCCGAAAGATACGGTAGTTAAATTAGTTACACACGTGATCACAATTGTTGGTACCCCTCGTTTAATGAAAGAAAAACCCACATTGATCACTGAGATAACTTGAATCTGACAAAAGTAATAAAAACATTTTTGAAAATGAACAAATAAAAGTCAGACATTTTGAACTGTGCTTCCACAGAATATTTTAAAACGTAAAACTCAAAAAATTGTCCTGGACAGAAATGATGGTACCTTCCTCCTTAATTTAATATTTGGTTGCACAACCTTTTGAGGCAATCCCTGCAATCACATGATTCCTGTAACCATCAATGAGACTTCTGCTCCTCTCGACAGGTATTTTGGCCGCTCCTCAAGAGCAAACTGCTCCAGTTGTCTCATGTTTGAAGGTTACCTTTTCCAGACGGCATGTTTCAGCTCTTTCCAAAAATGCTCAATAGGATTTAGGTCAGGGCTCATAGAAGCCACTTCAGAATAGTCCAATGTTTTCCTTTTTAGCCATTCTTGGGTGTTTTTTAGCTGTGTTTTATTATCCTGCAACATTATCCTGTTGCAAGACCCATGACCTGCGACTGAGACCAAGCTTTTGCATAATGGAAGCGTAACCCAGTTATAATAGGAAACAATGACTATGGTCCGTATAATTCACATAAATTACAATTTTTATTAGGTCCTAAAAAAGACACACACAAGTGTACATTAAAAGCAATTAAAATGTGCAGGAATAGCACAGGTACAAACACGTTCCCCCTGTGTGCAGATGGAAAGGTATTACCACACATGAAAGAATACAAGGTAACATACACAATTTTCAAAAATATTGGTTATCCTTAACGCTAAGGTTTCTCAATAGGGTTAATCTAACCCACAGGGCTTGTGACATGATGGTGGCAGAAGACACATACCCCAAAAATCACATGCGATATAATATCAGACCACGGGCACATGAGTGTGCATGAATGATATGTCCCTAATTATTCAGCTACATAGTGTCACTGGTAAGTCATCATATAACAAGCAAAATGACAATATCAATTCTCACACCAGCAAGAATCTGGGGTATGAAAGCCCAACAGAATCTTACAATAGGTCCTTGTAAGGGTTTGAATAGAAAGGTGCCCTGCAAAAGTCATATATGTCAGTTTCACCACCTAGTCAGTGAAATGGAGGAGGGGAGAGGAGAGAAGGAGGGGTGTTATGCCATAATAGTATAATACCCAAGTATGGAGCACAGATCGGAGGTCATGGTGATACCAGGGGGAACGTGGCAGGCCCCACACGTATCGCTGCGGACAGCTTCGTCAGGGGAAGCTGTGGCCTGGACCATGTGAAGAGGTGTGTATATATAGGGACCTGAATCATTTCATTAAAACATATAATTAAGCAATTCACATACCGTTGGTGATTAAACAGGGATTTTAGCATCAAAGAATGTGCACCGCCATGACCGGATGTGATGTCATATCCGGAACTCCGGAAAACGGAAGTAACGTTACAAAGATCAATAGAGTCTGTTATTATGGGCAGTAATAGCCCGAGAAGTACGGTTTGAGTTATATAGGCTGAGCGGATACATGGTGTCATCAGTCTATAAGATGATTGATTGCTCTCAGTGAGAGAAACAAAAATAAAATGTTGTAGTTCTGATACCTTTTCATGGCTAATTAAGATAAAAATAAAATATGATGTTATAAAGCAAGCTTTCGAGACATCTCAGGTCTCTTCCTCAGGCATGGTATGACAAAATGAAGAAAAAACAAAAAGCCAGCACTAAATGTGCACTTCAGCACTAAACATTCCAAACTGTACTTATTATAAAAATTTTAAGATTTTTGGCAAAAAATTGCAATTTCTTGAGCTGCCTCGCCACTTCACGGCAAATCTCATTTGAGGCAGTCCTATATTTTTATAAAATGTGCCATACGGCCTCACATATGAATAGTAGAACTGCTCTTAGCAGCACTCACCTGGTCTATTTCAATCCCGTACCCATGACTGAGTCATGGCTGTGGGCGGGACAGGTCCAAGCAAATGCTGCATGAAGTAAATAGCCTGTGGACAAGGCCTGATGACTTAATGTGAACAGTCACCAACCGCCAAAATCTAGACAGATGGAATACATCCCAAATTGGGGTGCATAGCAAGGTGGAGGTCAACCACCGACCAATTCAATGAAGAAAAAACAAAAAGCCAGCACCAAATGTGCACTTCAGCACTAAACATTCCAAACTGTACTTATTATAAAAATTTTAAGACTCAGTCATGGGTACGGGATTGAAATAGACCAGGTGAGTGCTGCTGAGAGCAGTTCTACTATTCATATATGAGGCCGTATGGCACATTTTATAAAAATATTTTAGTGTAGGACTGCCTCTAATGAGATTTGCCGTGACGTGGCGAGGCAGCTCAAGAAATTGCAATTTTTTGCCAAAAATCTCAAAATTTTTATAATAAGTACAGTTTGGAATGTTTAGTGCTGAAGTGCACATTTGGTGCTGGCTTTTTGTTTTTTCTTCATGGTATGACAAAATAGCTGAAGAAACACAAATATATACACAAAACAGGGCAGAGAGATGCATAGTAAAAGGACATTTAAATAAACAAACACTGAGCTTGGAAAGTGAGTCCTTAATTAGCTTTGATTAGTGGTGTGAGTTTTATTGTCCAAAATATCCATGTAGGATCAGAGGCCTGGTGCCCTTGTAGTCTCTGGAGCTGACCTCTCAGATTTTATAATGAGTCGTAAATCCTTCTGAGAGATTGAGTCCTGTGTCCACAGAGTTAAACAGTGTGATGAATTTGTATTCCCAGACCCTGCAATGATTCTGTGATCTGAAGTTGCCTTTTAATATGACCACTTTCATGTGGTTTATGTTGTGTCCTGGAGCACAGAAATGTTTGGCCACAGGTAAATGGATTTTTTTGTCTGTAATTGTGTGCCTGTGAGATCTCATCCTTGCTGGCTAACACGGTACCAAAACCTTTTCCTTTTAACAGTTGTGAGACTCATGTGGGATTAGTGGATGAGGGCAGGTATATCTCACCCCGGTATCGGTCCTATGTGACTTAGCCTGGCCAGGATCACCTGGCTACTAATGGATTAATGGGAGGTGAAGGACGGAGGTAAAAGGAATCTGGGAAGTTGGGGGAGGGTCTCCATCTGGGAACACAGTAAGCCTGGCTGTGTAGGAGACACTTGTGAGGAGCAGTGCCTGGTGTTTGTATGGTTTAGCTGGAAGGGAGAAGCCCTCCAGTTTGTAGTTAGGATATCATCCTGTATAGTTAGTGCCGGACAGGCAAGGATTTATTTTGTTGGTGTTTTTTTTCTTTTTGTTTATGCTTCACTGCAATAAACCTGACCAAGCGTCAGTTACACCTTGAATTCGGCTGTCTGCCTGAGGTGAATACGTGCCCTTTGAACCCAGCAAAGGCGATCCCGGAGCGTGTTATCACATTGTGGTGGAGAACGCGGGCAGCACGTTACAGCGCATCATAATGGATGACGTGGTGAAAGCGCTGGTACAATCCGCAGCTGTGCAGCAGGAGGCTAATCGCTTGATGTCGGCACAGTTGAAGGAACTGGTGGAATCGACGGTTAAAGACCGCCAACTTTTGCAGCAGGTGGCGCAGCATCTGGCGACCGTACCGGAGAATAATGCGGAGGCTGACCAGAGGGTGATTCATGTGAGTCGGTGCTGGCAGAAATTAACCACAGAGGACGATGTGGAAGCTTACCTGACCACGTTTGAACGGACGGCGGAGCGGGAAAAGTGGCCAAAGGAGCGATGGGCCGACTTGCTTGCACCGTTTCTGGCAGGTGAGGCCCAAAAAGCCTACTTTGATCTTGAGCCTGAAGCAGCGCATGACTTTGATAAACTAAAAGCCGAGATCCTTGCCCGGCTGGGAGTGACGACGGCCGTGCGAGCACAGAGAGTTCATCAATGGACTTATCAGCCCGATAAACCACCGCGGTCACAGATGTTTGACCTCATTCACTTGACCAAGAAATGGCTACAGCCCGAGGTTTTGACGGCGCCAGAGATGGTACAAAGAATCGTTCTGGATAAATACCTAAGAGCTCTACCGCCATCTCTGAAGAGGTGGGTAAGCCATGGAAACCCCACGACAGCGGATCAGCTAGTGGATCTAGTGGAGCGTTATTCCTTGGCAGAAGGACTTATGGACGATGCTACACATCCTCGCTCTTCCCCTTCTCGACGAGGATCTGGTAAGACTGTTCCAGGGTCATGGGGAGGAGGAAAATATCCTAAGGCAGTGGAGGAGGAAAACAGGACTGCTGGCCCTGTGAGGGCTAAGGTGCCAAACTATGGTCTCAGCAAGGGGCCCGTGAGGTGTTTCCGCTGCCAGGAGTTGGGCCACATTGCTGCAAACTGTCCAGTAACTGCAGAACCGATGCAGTGTGATGTCACGGACTTTGAAAAACGCAGGGCTATGGTTGCACGGGTAGTGTGTGTTGCTGCATGTCAAGGCGATATGAAAAAACACCTGTGTGAAGTGTCCATTGATGGCAATACTGTTGTTGCGCTGTTGGACTCGGGGAGTGTGGTGACTCTGGTAAAGGCCAGTCTGGTAACAGTCCCGATGGGACCGTCAGATAAATTTTCTGTGACATGTGTGCATGGAGACACCTGCTCGTACCTCACAACGGTCTCCTGCATTACTACGCCCTATGGGTCTGTGCATCATAAGGTGGGACTAGTACCAGCACTATTGCATGATATCATTTTGGGCAGGGATTTTCCCCACTTCTGGCAGTTGTGGGAGAACCAATTAGTACCCCAGGGTAGCCGCACGGATGATCCTTCTCCCACACCTTGTGTGGGCCCGGAGCCACTAGAGGATGCCCCACAAGAGGGTTCAGAGGAGGAATCCGCTGAAAACAACCCCCAGTTCCCCTTTTCAGTTCTGGCGGGTGATTCCGATGAACCCGGGGCAGAGGCGGACACGGGTGGCTGTCCCCCTTCCTCTTGGCTGAATTTGGAAGTCCAGAAAGATGACTTCCAAAGTGAGCAAATGAGAGATCCTACCCTTACTCAGGCTATAAAAAATGTTAAAATGATAAACGGGGTGCAGGTGGATGCAGGTACTAGGCTGGCTTACCCCTACATGGCCCTGGAGAATGACTTTCTCTATCAGATAGAGAAGAAGGGGGATGACACAGTACAACGATTGGTTGTGCCGAGAGCCTACAGGCGGAGAGTGCTGGACCTGGCACACGGACACATGATGGGGGGACACCTGGGGGTCCAGAAAACTACCGAAAGGATATTACACTGTTTTGTTTGGCCCGGCATGCATCACGATATTCGCACCTATTGCGAGTCTTGTCCCGACTGCCAAATGTCTGCGCCTAGGCCCCGTTTCTGTAGCCCCTTAGTACCTCTGCCTATCATCGAGATCCCATTTGAGAGAATTGGGATGGATTTAGTTGGACCCCTCCCCAAGTCTGCACGAGGACACCAGCACATCCTTGTCATCTTGGATTATGCCACTCGTTACCCCGAGGCCATCCCTTTGCGTAACACGGCCACCAAGACCATTGCCAAGGAGCTGGTCCATGTGTTTAGTCGGGTTGGTGTCCCAAAACAAATACTCACAGACCAAGGAACCCCCTTTATGTCTAAAGTAATGAAAGAACTCTGCAGGCTGTTACAAATAGCACAGTTACGCACCTCCGTGTATCACCCTCAAACGGACGGACTGGTCGAACGGTTTAACAAAACTTTGAAACAGATGCTCCGTAAGGCGATAGACAAGGACGGGAAGAACTGGGACTACTTACTCCCGTATTTGCTTTTTGCCATCCGGGAGGTGCCCCAGTCTTCCACCGGGTTCTCTCCTTTCGAGCTTCTGTACGCCCGACGTCCCCGTGGACTGTTAGATGTCGCTAAAGAAACCTGGGAGGGACAGGTCACCCCGTTCAAAAGCGTAATAGACCATGTAACCCAAATGCAGGACCGTATTGCGGCGGTGATGCCCATCGTTAAAGAGCATATGATACAGGCTCAAGGAGCACAGAAAAGGATTTATGATAGGGGGGCCAAGATCCGTACTTTTGCACCCGGAGATAGGGTGTTGATCCTGGTCCCCACGGCAGAAAGCAAATTTCTGGCAAAGTGGCAAGGCCCCTTTGAAATTAAGGAACGGGTGGGTGAGGTAAACTACAAAGTGTACCAGGCTGGTAAAAGGAAGCCTGAACAGATTTATCACGTGAATCTGATAAAACCCTGGAAGGACCGTCCAGCTCTGTCAGCAGGTCTGGCCCTTCCGGTCTGCAAGCAGACCATACCGGATGTCGGGACGGCGGAGACTCTGTCGGAGCGGCAAAAGACCGACGTCAAGCAGTTTGTAATCAACAATCACGAGTTTTTCTCGGAAAAGCCCGGGCAGACCACTCTCATTAAACATGACATCATAACAGAGCCTGGGGTAACAGTTCAGGTAAAGCCCTACCGAATACCGGAGGCTCGGCGGGAAGCTGTCTCCCGAGAAGTGAAGACCATGTTAGAGTTAGGTGTAATCGAGGAATCGCATAGCGCCTGGTCGAGTCCGATTGTGTTAATACCGAAACCAGACGGCTCCATTAGATTCTGCAATGACTTCAGGAGATTAAATGCGGTCTCCAAATTTGATGCATACCCTATGCCACGGGTCGACGAATTAATAGATCGGCTTGGAAAAGCCCGGTATATCACGACCCTAGACTTAACGAAGGGCTATTGGCAGATCCCGCTAACAGAGGCCGCTAAAGAGAAAACCGCGTTTTCTACACCGGAAGGTTTATACCAGTATGTGTATATGCCGTTTGGACTACACGGGGCACCGGCAACCTTTCAAAGGTTGATGGACCGAGTCCTGAGGCCCCATAGGCACTATGCTTCTGCGTATTTGGATGACATAGTCATATACAGCCTGGACTGGGAGACGCACCTCCAGAAACTAGAGGCTGTGATTGAGGACCTGCGGGAGGCGGGTCTAACAGCAAACCCCAAGAAATGTCATATCGGGCTGGAAGAAGCCCGGTATTTGGGATACGTAATTGGGAGGGGAATTGTTAAACCCCAGATTGACAAGATACAAGCCATTCAGAAATGGCCGCAACCAGTCAACAAGAAGCAGGTGAGAGCGTTTTTGGGAATAGCCGGTTACTACCGACGGTTCATTCCCAATTTTGCGGCTACCGCTGTTCCCCTGACGGACCTTACCAAAGGGAAAGACTCTGTCATGATCAAATGGACCACGGCAGCCGAAGAAGCCTTCCATAACTTAAAACTAGCTCTTTGCTCTCAACCTGTGCTAATGACTCCTGACTTCCGCAGCGAGTTCGTGGTCCAAACGGACGCTTCTGATGCCGGTATCGGGGCTGTATTGTCACAACTGAAGGACGGAGAGGAACATCCGGTCCTTTATCTTAGTCGGAAACTTAATAAGCATGAACGCAACTATGCCATAGTGGAAAAAGAATGCTTAGCCATTAAGTGGGCTCTAGAGTCCCTTAAATATTACTTGATTGGAAGGAAGTTCCGGCTGATCACTGACCATGCCCCTCTCAAGTGGATGCACTTGAATAGGGAACGGAATGGCCGAGTGACCCGGTGGTTCCTTGCACTTCAGGCCTACCGTTTTACAGTGGAGCACCGCCCGGGGGTGCGGATGGGGAATGCTGATGCCCTGTCTCGTGTGCACTGTTTTGTGGGTGCCGTTGCTCAGCCGAGGTGGTCTGAGCAGAGGGGGGGGGATATGTGAGACTCATGTGGGATTAGTGGATGAGGGCAGGTATATCTCACCCCGGTATCGGTCCTATGTGACTTAGCCTGGCCAGGATCACCTGGCTACTAATGGATTAATGGGAGGTGAAGGACGGAGGTAAAAGGAATCTGGGAAGTTGGGGGAGGGTCTCCATCTGGGAACACAGTAAGCCTGGCTGTGTAGGAGACACTTGTGAGGAGCAGTGCCTGGTGTTTGTATGGTTTAGCTGGAAGGGAGAAGCCCTCCAGTTTGTAGTTAGGATATCATCCTGTATAGTTAGTGCCGGACAGGCAAGGATTTATTTTGTTGGTGTTTTTTTTCTTTTTGTTTATGCTTCACTGCAATAAACCTGACCAAGCGTCAGTTACACCTTGAATTCGGCTGTCTGCCTGAGGTGAATACGTGCCCTTTGAACCCAGCAAAGGCGATCCCGGAGCGTGTTATCACACAGTCTATAAGAGAAACATTCCAAAAAGAAAAAGTGCAGGGACGTAATTATCGCCGCTACCGGAAGTGAGGTCACGCTTAGAGCTGGATGTAACTATGAGCACTGCGCATGCTCCCGACGAGTACATAGAAAATGCATTAAACATCTGTATCTAGGGAAACCCAAGCACCTATAGGTTGCACGGACCCTAGTTCAATTAACTAAAGCCTGCTTTTATATGAATGAAAGTTCCCAGAGATTGCAATAAATACATCAGACAATTATTGCTAGCACTGAACCCTGCCAGTATTCCTTTTTCCACTTGTGCTGTTTCATGCAGGACGCGGCACCCATGTTCTTGCTTCATTTATTACATTACCCGAGCTGTGCATCCGGTGTCTTGTTCTGAGACCAAGCTTTCTGACACTGGGCAGCACATTTCTCTGTAGAATCCCTTGATAGTCTTGAGATTTCATTGTACCCTGCACAGATTCAAGACACCCTGTGCCAGATGCAGAAAAGCAGCCCCAGAACATTAGTGAGCCTCCTCTATTTTTCACAGTAGGGACAGTGTTCTTTTCTTGATATGCTTCATTTTTCCATCTGTGAACATAGAGCTGATGTGCCTTGCTAAAAAGTTCAATTTTTTTTCTCATCTGTCCATAGGACATTGTCCCAGAAACTTTGTGGCTTGTCAACATGTAATTTGGCAATTTCCAGTCTGGCTTTTTTATGGGTTTTTTTTTCAACATTGGTGTCCTTGGTCGTGTCCCATGAAGTCCACTTTGGCTCAAACAACAATGGATGGTGCGACTTGACATTGCTGTTCCTTGAGCTTGAAGTTCACCTTTAATCTCTCTAGAAGTTTTTCTAAGCTCTTTTGTTACCATTCATATTATTCATCTCTTTGATTTCTCATCAATTTTCCTCCTGCAGCCACTTTCAGGGAGGTTGGCTACAGTCCCATGGATCTTTAATTTCTGAATAATATGTGCAACTGTAGTCACAGGAACATCAAGCTGCTTGGACATGGTCTTATACCCTTTACCTTTTAACATGCTTGTCTATAATTTTTTTTCTAATCTCCTGAGACAACTCTTTCCTTCGCTTCCTCTGGTCCATGTTGAGTGTGGTACATACCACTGTGCTGTTAGGTGACATTGTATCTGTAGCCCTATATACAGGCCCACTGACTGATTACAAGATTGTAGACACCTGTGATGCTAATTAGTGGACACACTTTGATTTAACATGTCCCTTTTGCACATTATTTTCAAGGGTACCATTTCTGTCCAAGCCTGTTTCATGAGTTTTATTTTTTTTTAAAAATCTATGGAAGCATGGTTGAAAAGCAATGTCTGACTTTTATTTGTTCATTTTCATAGATTTTTTTTTATTTATTATTAGTTTTGTCAGATTCAAGTTTTTTTTGTGACCATTGTGGGTATTTCTTGCATTAGACAAGGGGTACCAACAATTTTGACCACGTATGTATATAAGGGGGACTTTGATTTTTCTCTTTTTGAACGATCCCTGGAACACTCACCTTCTTGGTGAACTCCGATGAAAAGTTTCTGTTTAATATCTCAGCCTTTTCTTTGTCTTCTATAATTACCCTGTTATAATCTTTTATGGGGCTGATACCATCCTTTTTTTTCCTTTTGACATTGATATATTTATAAAAAAAATTGGGGTTTAGTTTGATGTATTTGGTGATTTTTGTTTCAGAAGCTAACTTGGCGTGCTTGATTTTCTTTTTTACATTTCGTATTGAGAAATTTACACTTCTGAAATGCTATTTCTGTATTCTAAGCCTTCAAGATTTTAAATACCCTTTGTTTTTGTTTTATTATACTTTGTCCTGTTTTATTTTTCTATATTGATTTATTTTTATCCCTGGACATTTTATTACCAGAGGGTATCAATTTTTTTTCAGGACTCTAGTAGTATATCCTTAAACTTGCCCCATTTATGTTCAATATCCCCAGTTACCATGACATTATCCCAATCTACACGAATAAGCTCTTCCCTTAATTTGTTGAAATCAGCTTTCCAAATTTCCAGGTTTTAGTATTTCCCCTTTCAAATGTTCTATTGAATATTACATTGAAACTTACCATATTATGGTCACTGCTGCCCAAGTGTTCCCGGACCTGTAGATCTGAAATTGTTTCTCGTATATGTGACAAGACCAAATCCGAGAGTGATAATTGGCTTGAATTGTAGATAAGAGCCTTCAGTTTTCAGCACAATGTGAAGAATCAATTTCTAACTAAAAACTAGTGTGACCGTTTCATATATCTGGTTGTTCAGGACATTGTCATACCAAGTATATTTTTTTGTTTATTTTTTACATAAATATATGTATTTATTGCATAATATTTTTTTACATTTTTTGTTCTTTATTTTCTTATTTTTTTAAAGCATTTTTTACATTTTTAACCTATTGAAACTTTTTTTTTTAGTCCCTATAAGAGACATTAACTTTTATTACTCTGATCGTTGGTATAATGTATTGAAGTGCACTAGCATTGCAATTTATTATACCTGTCAGTGATACGCTCACAGAAGCCTCATAGGCAATGCTCCTGGTATAGTTTAACAGACTTGCCGTAATTGGCTAACCCAGAGGTCGTCATCGGGATGTCAGGTTGCAATGACAACAATGAGGCCCTCGTGAACCTTTATCCGACCATGATGTATAGGTACATCAAATATCGTGAAGTGGGTAAAGGAAATGATGCAAGGTTATCTAAATATCAAGGTTATTAAAAATCTAAATCTGAAAATTGTGACCTGAAATTTATGCTACTAAAAAACGTTTATTCTTAGCAGATGACAATCCTTTGAACAAAGAAGGACACCAAATATCTTCAGATTGCAAAGAAAATGATCAAGGATTTACACAAGATACATATGAAGAGGCAGCTATTATCCCGCATGAAACCTCTCCCTTTCAGAGTAAAGATCTATTATCTCATCCTATTCTGTTGGTCCCATCTTCATCGCAAATTGTTACGCAAAATGAAAAAGTTCATACAGCAAAAAAAACATATTTATGTTCGGAGTGTGGGAAAAGCTTCCACTATGACTTCGATCTTATAAGACATCAGCAACTTCACACAGCAGAGAAGCCTTATTCATGTTCAGTGTGTGGGGAAAGCTTCCACTATGACTTTGATCTTATAAGACATCAGCACATTCACAGAGTTGAGAAGCCATATTCATGTTTAGAATGTGGGAAATGTTTTAAGGAGAAAGCAAATTTGGATCAGCATAAAATAATTCACACAGGGGAGAAGCCATTTTCATGTTCACAATGTGGTAAATCTTTTACACGGAATACAAGTTTAGTTACGCATCAAAGAAGTCACACAGGGGAGAAGCCATTTTCATGTTCAGAATGTGGAATATGTTTTGCTGATCAATCAACTCTTGCTAAACATCAGAGAATTCACACAGGAGAGAAGTCATTTTCATGCTCAGAATGTGAGAAATGTTTTGCCCAAAAATCACATCTTGTTACACATCAAAGAGTTCACACAGGAGAGAAGCCATTTTCATGTTCAGAATGTGGGAAATGTTTTGCCCAAAAATCACATCTTATTACACATCAAAGAGTTCACACAGGAGAGAAGCCATTTTCATGTTCAGAATGTGGAAAATGTTTTACAAAAAAATTACATGCTGTTAAACATCAAAGTTCACACAGAGGAGAAGCTCGTTTCATGTTCTCAATGTGAGAAATCTTGTTCTCAAAAATCAGATCTTTAAGAAGTTGGCTAGTACCAAAACTGTTTTTCTGTTTATTTTTATCATACATCTTGCTATTATGTGCCTCTCCACACATCTATTATGTTATTTCAGCAACCTTTTACCATGCTCTAGCAGCACATCCTCATTGCTGGCTCCAGCTCTGATGGGGTTAATCTCTCTCCTAACTTCCTGTGTTCAGTTACTAGAACTTCCATGATCCTTCGTGCTGGCGGAAGCCTGTATTTCACACCCACTAAGAACTCCACCCAAACTCCTTCCCCGCCATCTTTCCTGTGTCCGCACCTCCTGCATATTACTAAAGCACTAATTTCTGCACAGGAGAGAAAGAAATCACATTAGCTCCAAGTTCTGCACATCAAGAAGAAAGTGTCTATCTTCTTCTTGTTCTGATATAGTTCATGGCGTGCGTGTGTGTGTGTATATGTGTATATATGTGTGTATATATACACTGTGTACAGTTAGGTCCAGAAATATTTGGACAGTGACACAATTTTCGCGAGTTGGGCTCTGCATGCCACCACATTGGATTTGAAATGAAACCTCTACAACAGAATTCAAGTGCAGATTGTAACGTTTAATTTGAAGGTTTGAACAAAAATGTCTGATAGAATTTGTAGGAATTGTACACATTTCTTTACAAACACTCCACATTTTAGGAGGTCAAAAGTAATTGGACAAATAAACCAAACCCAAACAAAATATTTTTATTTTCAATATTTTGTTGCGAATCCTTTGGAGGCAATCACTGCCTTAAGTCTGGAACCCATGGACATCACCAAACGCTTGGTTTCCTCCTTGTTAATGCTTTGCCAGGCCTTTACAGCCGCAGCCTTCAGGTCTTGCTTGTTTGTGGGTCTTTCCGTCTTAAGTCTGGATTTGAGCAAGTGAAATGCATGCTCAATTGGGTTAAGATCTGGTGATTGACTTGGCCATTGCAGAATGTTCCACTTTTTTGCACTCATGAACTCCTGGGTAGCTTTGGCTGTATGCTTGGGGTCATTGTCCATCTGTACTATGAAGCGCCGTCCGATCAACTTTGCGGCATTTGGCTGAATCTGGGCTGAAAGTATATCCCGGTACACTTCAGAATTCATCCGGCTACTCTTGTCTGCTGTTATGTCATCAATAAACACAAGTGACCCAGTGCCATTGAAAGCCATGCATGCCCATGCCATCACGTTGCCTCCACCATGTTTTACAGAGGATGTGGTGTGCCTTGGATCATGTGCCGTTCCCTTTCTTCTCCAAACTTTTTTTCTTCCCATCATTCTGGTACAGGTTGATCTTGGTCTCATCTGTCCATAGAATACTTTTCCAGAACTGAGCTGGCTTCATGAGGTGTTTTTCAGCAAATTTAACTCTGGCCTGTCTATTTTTGGAATTGATGAATGGTTTGCATCTAGATGTGAACCCTTTGTATTTACTTTCATGGAGTCTTCTCTTTACTGGTGACTTAGAGACAGATACACCTACTTCACTGAGAGTGTTCTGGACTTCAGTTGATGTTGTGAACGGGTTCTTCTTCACCAAAGAAAGTATGCGGCGATCATCCACCACTGTTGTCATCCGTGGACGCCCAGGCCTTTTTGAGTTTCCAAGCTCACCAGTCAATTCCTTTTTTCTCAGAATGTACCCGACTGTTAATTTTGCTACTCCAAGCATGTCTGCTATCTCTCTGATGGATTTTTTCTTTTTTTTCAGCCTCAGGATGTTCTGCTTCACCTCAATTGAGAGTTCCTTAGACCGCATGTTGTCTGGTCACAGCAACAGCTTCCAAATGCAAAACCACACACCTGTAATCAACCCCAGACCTTTTAACTACTTCATTGATTACAGGTTAACGAGGGAGATGCCTTCAGAGTTAATTGTAGCCCTTAGAGTCCCTTGTCCAATTACTTTTGGTCCCTTGAAAAAGAGGAGGCTATGCATTACAGAGCTATGATTCCTAAACCCTTTCTCCGATTTGGATGTGAAAACTCTCATATTGCAGCTGGGAGTGTGCACTTTCAGCCCATATTATATATAGAATTGTATTTCTGAACATGTTTTTGTAAACAGCTAAAATAACAAAACTTGTGTCACTGTCCAAATATTTCTGGACCTAACTGTATACAGAATTATTAGGCAAGTTGTATTTTAGAGGATTTTTTTATTATTGATCAACAAGTATGTTCTCAATCAACCCAAAAGACTCATAAATATCAAAGCTTAATATTTTTGGAAGTTGGCGTGGGATTTTTTTTATTTGGCTATCTTAGGAGGATATCTGTTTGTGCAGGTAACTATTACTGTGCAGAATTATTAGACAACTTAATAGAAACCAAATATATTCCCATCTCACTTGTTTATTGTCACCAGGTAAACCAATATAACTGCACAAAATTTAGAAATAGACATTTCTGACATGCAAAAACAAAACCTTAAAAAATTAGTGACTAATATAGCCACCTTTCTTTATGATGACACTCAGCAGCCGACCATCCATAGATTCTGTCATTGCTTGATCTGTTTACGATCAACATTGCGTGCAGCAGCCACCACAGCCTCCAGACACTGTTCC
Organism: Anomaloglossus baeobatrachus; assembly: GCF_048569485.1. Lineage (NCBI taxonomy): Eukaryota > Metazoa > Chordata > Amphibia > Anura > Aromobatidae > Anomaloglossus > Anomaloglossus baeobatrachus. The sequence continues at coordinate 583,689,452 of NC_134357.1, forward strand.
CAGAGGTGTACTGTTTTCCCTCCCTGTAGATCTTACATTTTATGAGGGACCACAGGTTCTCTATGGGGTTTAGATCAGGTGAACAAGGGGGCCAGGTCATAATTTTTTCATCTTTTAGACCTTTACAGGCTAGCCACGCTGTGGAGTAGTTGGATGCATGTGATGGACCATTGCCCTGCATGAAAAATCATGTTTTTCTTGAACGATACTGACTTTTTTCCGTACCACTGCTTGAAGAAGTTGTCTTCCAGAAACTGGCAGTAAGTCTGGGAGTTGAGCTTCACTCCATCCTCAACCCGAAAAAGTCCCACAAGTTCATCTTTGATGATACCAGCCCATACCAGTACCCACCTCCACCTTGCTGATGTCTGAGTCGGAGTGGAGCTCTCTGCCCTTTACTGATCCAGCCTCTGGCCCATCCATCTGGCCCATCAAGAGTCACTCTCATTTCATCAGTCCATAAAACCTTTGAAAAATCAGTCTTAAGATATTTCTTGGCTCAGTCTTGATGTTTTATCTTATGTTTCTTGTTCAAATGTGGTCATTTTTCAGCCTTCCTTACCTTGGCCATGTCCCTGAGTATGGCACACCTTGTGATTTTTGATACTCCAGTAATGTTGCAGCTCTGAAATATGGCCAAACTGGTGACAAATGGCATCTTGGCAGCTTCACGCTTGATTTTTTTCAATTCATGGGCAGTTATTTTGCGCAACACGCTTCTTGTGACCCTGTTGGCTATTTGTCATGAAACACTTGATTCTTCGGTGATCACACTTCAAAAGTTTAGCAATTTCAAGACTGCTGCATCCCTCTGCAAGACAGCTCACAATTTTGGACTTTTCAGAGCCCGTCATATCTCTCCTCTGACCCATTTTGCCAAAGGAAAGGAAGTTGCCTAATAATTAAGCACACCTTATATAGGGTGTTGATGATATTACACCGCACCCCTCCTCATTAGAGATGCACATCACCTGATTTACTTAATTGGTAGTTGGCTCTCAAGCCTATACAGCTTGGAGTAGGACAACATGTATAAAAAGTATCATGTGATCAAAATACTCATTTGTCTAATAATTCTGAACACAGTGTATATATAATATACTGAAATTATGATTGGCTGATGCATTATGTGAAAAAATAAATAATTGAAAAAATGATGTGGGAGGGTTCCCATTTTTTTTTTTTTTATAACAAGCGCAGGTGTGGGTGAAGTCACATGTGCGTATAAGTTGTGATATTGCTCCTGAAATTTCTCAGAGTGAGATGCGACTGTCATTCCGTATGCTACGTGAGTGCTTTTACTCCCCTTGCCTAGTCCCTTGTGTTGTCAGTGTCTCGTCCGTATCATCCGTGTGGCATGCATTTTTAACATGAAGTTTTCAAAACAGTCAAAAGCTAGATAGATGGCTGGATAGATAGATAGATAATAGATGACTGGATAGATAGATAATAGATGACTGAAAAGAAATACATAGATAGGAAACACATATACAGTATAATGTCCCACCCCCTGCACATTGTACACTTGCACCCATTGCCTTTAATGTGGCACTAAAGGGCGTTGAGCCTCGCTTTTAGCCACAAATGAAATGTTTTCCCCAAAAAAATGACGTAGGGACCCCCTATTTATGGTAGCCAGCTAAGGTAAAGCAGACAGCTGTAGCCTGCAGACTGCAGCTGGCAGCTTCACTTTGGCTGGTAATCCAAAAGAGGGCACCCCCAAAATGTTATTTTATTTAAAATTAAATAAATAATTTAAAACAAAAACGTGGGGTCACCCCCAAATTGGATCACCAGCTATGGTAAAGCGGACAGCTGTGGCCTGGTATTCTCAGGCTGGGGACGCCCATGGTTATTGGATCCTCACAGTCTAAAAATAGCAGGCCACAGCCACCCCAAAAGTATCCGGGCACTTCGCTTCAGCTCTTCCCATTGCCCTGGTGCGGTGGCAAATGGGGTAATTAACAGGGTTGATGTCAGCTGTGAATTGACATTAAGCCCTGGTATTAGTTATGGTGGGCATCTATCAGATACCCCCCATTACTAATCCAGAAGTTGAACAAAGAAAAATACATTTTATTTGGACAAACACCCCCCAACTACAGCCCTCTTTCACAAATTTATTACAAGTTATTTATTTAGTTATTTTTTTAAATGTCCGACATAATCCATAGCAAAGTCCCACAACGATTCAAAAAAAGGGAACCTGAAAGACGTAAAAAAATAAAAGTATTACAGAAATAAAGACGACACCCTCATTCACCAATTTATTCCCCTGCAAAATCCCTAATCCAGGTCCAGTGTAATCCAATAAGGCCAATCCACGACAATCCATACTCATAATCCCAGTCAATAAAGAACAGTACTTTGTAACAGTACCCATTGGCTTGGAGAGCTGCACAGCTCTGTTCCCTGCGCTGCTCCGCTCTGTGTTCCCCTGCCCTGCTTTTAGTTCTCCAACTCTGCTCTTCCTCCCCCACACTGCTCTGCCTCCCTCACGATGCTTTGCTCACCTGCACTGCGCGGTCTCCCCCGCACTGCTCTGTTCCCTGCACTGCTCCACGTTCTGCTGTGCTGCTCTTTGTTCCCTTGCTCTGCTCACCCGCACTGCTCTGCCCCCCCGCGATGCTCTGCTCACCAGCACTACTTTGCCTCCCCTGCACTGTTCTGCCTCCCTACACTGCTCTGCTCACCCCCACACTGTTCTGCCTCACCTTCACTGTTCTGCTCACCCCCGCACTGCTCTGCTCACACCCGCACTGCCCCACTGCACTGCTCTGCTCATCCCCGCTTTGTTTTGCTAGTCTGCACTGCTTATCTGCACTGCGCTCTGCTCATCCGCACTGCTCTGCTCATCCGCACTGCTCTGGCCCCTGCACTGCGCTTTGGTCATCCGCACTGCGCTCTGCTCATCCTCACTGCACTCTGCTCATCTGCATTGCGCACTGCCCCCCTGCACTGCTTTGCTCGCCCCTGCACTGCTCGTCTGCACTGGTCTCTGCTCATCCCCCTCTACCCACTCCTGTGCGATACGATACTCACCCGACGTGACCTGGTGCCAGCCCGCACACAGCTGGAGGATGGGTAAGTAAACCCTCCTCTTGATGCTGGGCTCTGACATTCGGTGAAAGCCACCCCACAGCCCAGTCACTCAAGGTGAGTGGCCGCTGGAGCTGCTGATGTAACCTAAACTCTGAGAGCCCGGAAGTTGACATGACATCAGCAGATGGCAGCGGCCACAGCACCCGGGGTCATGTGATCAGCACTGAGTTGGGGAAATAGCGCTGCTCAGTGCCAGAACTGAAAATACAAGGTAACAAAGAAGACAATTGAAATAGCAAGCTAAAATCGATATCGATAATTTAACAATTGAGTGAACCAACCGTTTAATAAACATCAAAGGAGTCACAGCTGGAAAACGCCTTTTTATCTTACCTGACATCCACTGCAGAAATTCTGTAGATTTGTAGTATGGTCAACATGTTGGAATTACCAGATGTGAGCTGACCAAGGTTTTTCTTTCATAGTATTTAACAAAGGAACTTGGTGACAAAAATTTCACTATTGATTAAGCCTCATTGGAAACAAATTCCGCTTATATAAAGCCCCTCAAGAAAAGATACACACTTTTAATCGATATGCATTAAAGTTGGAGGAGCTAAATAATATCTACTCCCTAGTAAGTATATTTCTATCTACCTATCAAGACTATATGCCTGAATTCGCCATTATCTTGACAGGATTGAGTATCTGTCAGTGATTCAGAGACAGGGAAATCCAGGGTGAGTTAGGGAGTGGCGGGTCTAGCCAGATTTAAAAAAAAAACAAAAAAACAAAAACAAAACAGATCCGGCCCGGAATTGATATTTGGCCGAACGTTGGTCTCTATATAAGTCTATGGGGACCAGAATACGGCACTTAAAAATGGTGGTTGAAGGGATTGGGGTATTGGAGCAAGCACGTTATACTTTCCGGTCTCCGGGTGACTGTAACTACTTCCGGGGCCGCTCGTTATCACTTATCCATATTCATTTCTTTTCCCACCCACCAGCAGTATTGCCGTTTATGATTTGTTGCAGTCAGACGTGCCCCCACCCTGTGTGACAGCGTGTTTGACTGCTTGCAATCACAGACCCTGTCTGCGAGTCCCTATTGTGGTGTAAAAATAATTGCCGTAAGGTCCCTCCCATATTATGATACCCAGCACACATAAGCATACGACTACAGGCTGCAGCCCCCAGCCATGCGCTTATTTTGGCTCTGTATCAAAATAAGAGGAAATGCATGCTGCTTTTTTTTCCCCACAAGTCTGCAAAAAATTTTTTTTCGAGAGCTGTTTTGGTTATTCCAATCCGCTGAATCCGAAAATAACCTCCATTTTGTCATAGGACATCACGTTTTCTGACAATTTAAGTAACTATGTTAAGTAAGACAATACCTCAAAATAAATGAAAATAGACTTATAAAATTAATTTTTTATTACAAATGTTTCATGAAAATCATTTTTTTAACTGCAATGAGCGTGCTAACACACACATTAAAATCGATTCTTCTTCCCTGTGAGGCTTCTCTTGGTACATTTACGCTTGTGAGTAGCATCTGTAATGTCTCTCTGAAGCGTCCAACAGTAGTCTGCCATCATTGTAATGCTCCATCTTCCCTGGAATCTTCTTTCCATCTCTTTAGTGTCCTGGTGGAATCATTCACCTTGCTCTTCACTCACAGCTCCCAAATTTTCAGGAAAGTTGTCAAGGTGGGAATGGAGGAAATGCACTTTCAAACTCATCAGGCAACCTAAAGCTTCAAATGCTTTCAGCATTCGTCTGACGATTTGTTTGTAGTCAGGGTCTTTGTTATTGCCTAAAACTTTCTCTACGACCTCTTTAAATGCAATCCACCCTTCTTTTTGAGGATGCGTCATGGTATTGATAAACTCTTGATCAGCTATAAGCCTTCTAATGTCTGGTCTGACGAACACGCCTTCCTTCAATTTTGCCTCCGAGAGGCCTGGAAACTTGGCAACAAAGTATTTGAAGCATTCTCCATCTTTTGGAAGTGATTTTACGAATTGCTTCATCAATCCCAATTTGATGTGCAGAGGTGGTAGAAGAACTTTATGGGGAGGAACCAAAGTTTCTTGGAGGACATTTTTTTCACCAACTGTGAGCATCCTTGGCTGCCAATTCTTCTTGGTCCAGTGATTTTGTCGGTCTCAACTGTGCCATAGAAACAGAAAACAAGGGTATTTGGTACACCCAGCTTGTTGCCCGAGCAGTATGCACAAGACTTTCAAATCCCCGCACACTTGCCAACCATGGTCTTCATATTTAAGTTTACGAAGAACCAATTCCAAGTTCTCGTAGGTTTCCTTGAGGTGTACGGAATGACCTACAGGGATGGAAGCATAAAAACCGCCGTTGTGGAGTACAACTGCTTTGAGACTTCTTTTTGAAGATTCTATAAAAAGACGCCATTGCGCTGAATCATATTGGATTTTGAATTGACCCATCAAAACTTCGACATCAATGCAATAAACCAACTTATCTTCCTAAGCAAAGTAAGGAACGAACTTGTCTTCACGATGTCTGAACCATGAAAAAGACACTCCTGGCAACAATAAATTCTTGCTTTTGAGCCTTGAGCCGAGTAACTCAGCGGCATCTTTGGGAAGATTTAAGTCTCTTAACAAATCATTCATCTCCTTCTGGGAAAACAATTTTGGTCTTGTATCGTCTTCAAAGTCAGAACTTGATTCATCTGGTTCAGGTATGACTCCACCTTCATCGGAGGTAGTTATCTCTTCCAAGGTAGCAGGGGCCTTGGGTACTGATATATCTGTGCCATGGGACGAATTGCTGAGTGAATATTGGGTTATGAAATGGAATGTTTTCATTTTGAATTATACCCTTTCACATCGCATGAACAAAAGTAACAATCGTCACTATGGTTCTTTGGCTCTCGCCATACCATAGGAATCCCATAACGGAAAGCTTTTTCTTACCCTTAAACCCAATTTCGGAGGTCCTCAACACACCACTTGCACACTTTATGAGGCGCCCAAGCTTTATATTGATCTCCAAGCTTTAGTCCGAAATATGCGAAGTATACTTTTTTCACAAAGTCTGTAATATTCAGCTGTTGCTTAAACACCGTATATTAACCACAAATGTAATAGAAACTGTATGGCGAATTAATACATTTCCGCTGAGCCATAATGCTAATTTTGGGAAACACGGTTGAATATGAAGAGCTAATACGAACTGAGATTAAAAAGTGTGAACATGCGAGAACAAAGATAAAACAATTGAAACAAGCCCGGCATGTCAGAGCCCGCTCACTCAGCTTGCAAAATGTTGATGCTGGTTTCATTAGCTCACTCTGAAAGTTCTTTTCTTTGAAAGTTATATTTTTTTGGCATTATATATCTTCAATGCATTGATGTGAATTAATTAATAGTAATTTTGACTTTCAAACCCCTAAAAACAAAATTATGAAAAAGTTACTAAATTTGAAGAGAAGTTTGCATTTTGTGGCAAATTCTGACTTCCAGGATTTTTTTTCAATATTTTTTTCATTTTTTAGCACACCAAAATACATGGAAATTAGATGAAAATAATCAGCTTTTTAGTCGCAGACCTGTGAAAAAACAGCGTGCGGTCGTCCTTCCATTTTAATACCCAGCCATTATATAGCCAACAGCTGAGGGCTGGCATTCTCAGGCTGGAGAGGCTCAAGCTTAATGGCCTGCCCCCAACCTAAAAATACCGGCCTCCCAAGATTGTTGCATCCATTAGATTCGACAATTCCGGAACATTACCCGGCTCATCCCGATTGCCCTGGTGCAGTGACAATCAGGGTAATAAGAGGGTAATAACAGCTCACAGCTGCCACTAAGTCCTAGATTGGTAATGTGAGGCATCTGAGGCCACGTGAAAATAAATACAAACGCTGAAAAAAATCATTTGAAATAAAAAAAACAAACACTCTCTCTTTGGCCTATTTATTTACCCTCGAAACACCCAGGTCCAATGTAATAAGACTATACCAGTTCTGCTACATCTGAACATGACAGCCCGCTGTGAGCTTCAGGCAGAGACTGAACCGTGCAATGATCCATAACATTACTTAGGTTGTTTGCAGTCACAGCTGGAAGTTCCCACAGCTGGAGGTTCCCACAGTCTTTCACTTGTTATCGCAGGTAACCTAACCTCTGTAAACTCAGTGACCTCACCTCAGTTGAGGTCACCAAGTTCAGACCTGCATCTTCTAGCAGAAAACCCACACTTGGGTACATTTGAAACCCCACAGAAGAGGACTTTTACAGTCCTGGTCTACCCATTACTAGTGTCAACATCCGCTGGTAGGTGCTTCTGTTCTATAGCTTACTATCAGGTCAGTACAGTATAGTAATATTATGTATGGTTATATATTTATATGTTTTTAGTACAATTTTAATGCATATCTATTAAGTGTTTTTTATATTTTCTTGAGGGGTTTTCTATATGTGAGCTTCTATGAATTGAACCTCTTATTTTCCCATATTTATGTGGAAACAAATCCCACCTCAAATCTAATATAGTGATTACAATTTTCACTTTGTATTAGGACGATTTATGATCATGTTTGTATCGTGTTTACTACATCATAATTGGTTCTTCTCTTCATTGTCTTATAATCATTATTATTTAATAAAGTTTTTTGATTTGGTGTTATAACTCATTGTAGAATTTTTTCTGTTAATATTCTGGATATTTCCAATCTCTCAAACCTTTGTGGAATTTGTTGTTTTTTTACTTTAATCTCTTTGCCCTTCACCTCGCCAAACAGACCTACTTCACCTCCCTGATCTCCTCTCTTTCCAACAATCCAAAAAAGCTCTTCGACACCTTTCACTACCTCCTCAGTCCCAAAGTACAGACCCCTATCACAGACCTTCATGCTGATGAACTAATTCATATTTCACAGAGAAAATAGAAAACATGCGCTGAGAGATCAGCTCCCAGCCACCAAGCGTCGTGATTCCCATCCCCTCAACCCCCACATCCCATCCAGCTCTCATTCAACATTTGACCCAGTCACAGAGGAAGACGTCTCTAGGCTCCTCTCTTCTTCTCCCTTCTCCTCACACCTACTCTGGTATTTATCTTCGGTCATCACTACTCGCCTAACTAAAATCTTCAATCTCTCTCTCTCTTCTGGTATCTTCCCCTCCTCCCTCAAACACTCTATCATTACACAAACAATCCATCTTGCACAAACAGCTACAGACCAGTCTCCAATCTCCCCTGGTCTATTCCCTCCTCACCCGCTACCTCTTCACAAACTCTCTCTTAGATCTTTTACAGTCTGGCTTCTGCCCTTTACACTCAACAGAAACTGCCCTCATCAAAGTGACTAATGACCTACTGACAGCAAAATGTAATGGTGACCACTCTCTGCTTATTCTTTTTGACCTCTCTGCCGCCTTCGATACTGTTGACCACCATCTCCTTCTCTCTATGCTCCATTCCATCGGCCTAAAGGACACTGTCCTCTCCTGGTTTTCTTCCTATCTTTCTGGCCGCTCATTCAGTGTATCATTTGCTGGCTCCACATCTTCTCCTCTTCCTCTCACTGTTGGGTTTCCTCAAGGCTCAGTCCTTGGCCCTCTTCTTTTCTCCCTCTACACTGCCTCAATTGGACATATCATCAGTAGATATGGCTTCCAGTACCATCTTTATGCCGATGACACACAACTATACACTTCATCCCGTGACCTCACCCCCGTTGTACTACGGAACACAAGTGACTGCCTGACTGCAGTTTGCAACATCATGTCTGCTCTCTATCTGAAACGTAACCTTTCCAAAACTAAACTTCTTTGTCTCCCTCCATCTTCTAACCTTCCTAAACCCGACATCTCCCTCTCTGTGTGCGGCATCACTCATAACTCCTAGGCAGCAGGCTTTTTGCCAGGGGGTTATACTTGACACTGATCTTTCCTTCACCGCCTATATACAATCTCTTGCCCGCTCCTGCCGCTTGCACATCAAACACATCTCTAGAATCCGCCCCTTTCTCACAATGGAAACAACATAAACCCTCACCGTGGCCCTGATCCACTCTCACTTTGACTATTGTAACTTTCTATTAATTGGTCTCCCCCTAACTAGACTCTCTCCTCTACAGTCCATCCTTAATGCAACAGCCAGGGTCACCTCTCTGGCTAACCATTACTCGGATGCTTCTACTCTGTGCCAGTCATTGCACTGGCTGCCCATATATCACAGGATTCAATTCAAACTGCTTGTTCTCACCCACAAAGCTCTCCACAGTGAGGCACCCCCTTATATCTCCACCCTCATCTCTGTCTATCACCCCACCCATTCTCTACTTTCTGCAAACAACTTTCGACTAACATCCACACTAATCCGAACCTCCCACTCCCGGATCCAAGACTACTCCCGAGCTGCACCAATCCTCTGGAACGGTCTACCCCAAGAAGTTAGGACGAATCACAACTTACTCAGCTTCAGACTCACCCTAAAAACACATCTTTTTGGGGTGGCTTATCGCACTCCCTAATCGAATTAAATTCACATAGTCCCTCCGCGACTTCTCACAACATAACTCTCCATCAAACTCCACCGCACCCAAAAGCATCTCAAAGTTTGGCTGACTGGTTCAGGCAACCATTATCTATCCCCCATTGCCTTGTGATGGCTGGATTGTCATTGGAAATGAGCACCTATACCTCGTCCCCCCCTTCCCCCTCCTTATTGTAGATTGTAAGCTCTCATGAGCAGGGTTGTCTTTTTTGCTCTAATTATAGTATTTTCTATAACTGCTACTTGTTGGTATATGAATCTTCTGAATTGTAAAGCACCGCAGAATATGTTGGCACTATATAAATAAAGATGTATTATTATTATTATTATTATTATTATTATTATTAATCAGGTTTTTTTTTATTTTTGTATTTTTCTTTTTCTCTTTCCTTCCAAGAACCATAACATTTTTTTTTGTTTTTCTTTACGTTTCAGCTGACAGCCAATAAAGTCTTTTTAGTCTTTTAAAAGATATTTTGCTGAACTGTTTGAGTTGTACTTTTGAATGACACCTTACAGTAGTAACAACTGTTTTATCAGATCCTACCATTTTCTTGGTTCATTCGTCAATCAGGTTTGCATCTTGTTGAATTCAATAAAGCCTACACTGTGTGCAGAATTATTAGGCAAATGAATATTTTGAGCACATGATACTTTTTATACATGTTGTCCTACTCCAAGCTGTATAGGCTTGAGAGCCAACTACCAATTAAGTAAATCAGGTGATGTGCATCTCTTGTAATGAGGAGGGGTGCGGTGTAATGACATCAACACCCTATATAAGGTGTGCTTAATTATTAGGCAACTTTATTTCCTTTGGCAAAATGGGTCAGAAGAGAGATTTGACGGGCTCTGAAAAGTACAAAATTGTGAGATGTCTTGCAGAGGGATGCAGCAGTCTTGAAATTGCCAAACTTTTGAAGCATGATCACCGAACAATCAAGCGTTTCATGACAAATAGCCAACAGGGTCGCAAGAAGCATGTTGGGCAAAAAAGGCGCAAAATAACTGCCCATGAATTTAGGAAAATCAAGTGTGAAGCTGCCAAGATGCCATTTGCCACCAGTTTGGCCATATTTCAGAGCTACAACGTTACTGGAGTATCAAAAATCACAAGGTGTGCCATACTCAGGGACATGGCCAAGGTAAGGAAGGCTGAAAAACCACCACCTCTGAACAAGAAACATAAGACAAAACGTCAAGACTGGGCCAAGAAATATCTTAAGACTGATTTTTCAAAGGTTTTATGGACTGATGAAATGAGAGTGACTCTTGATGGGCCAGACTAATGGGCCAGAGGCTAGATCAGTAAAGGGCAGAGAGCTCCACTCCAACTCAGATGCCAGCAAGGTGGAGGTGGGGTACTGGTATGGGCTGGTATCATCAAAGATGAACTTGTGGGACCTTTTTGGGTTGAGGATGGAGTGAAGCTCAACTCTCAGACCTACTGCCGGTTTTTGGAAGACAACATCTTCAAGCAATTGTACAGGAATAAGTCGGTATCGTTCAAGAAAAACATGATTTTCATGCAGGGCAATTCTCCATCAAATGCATCCAACTACTCCACAGCGTGGCAGGCCAGTAAAGGTCTAAGAGATGAAAGAATAATGACATGGCCCCCTTGTTCACCTGATCTGAACCCCATAGAGAACCTGTGGTCCCTCATAAAATGTGAGATCTACAGAGAGGGAAAACAGTGCACCTCTCGGAACAGTGTCTGGGAGGCTGTGGTGGCTGCTGCATGCAATGTTTATCGGAAACAGATCAAGCAACTGACAGAATCTATGGATGGTAGGCTGTTGAGTGTCATCAGAAAGAAAGGTGGCTATATTGGTCACTCATTTTTTTGGGTTTTGTTTTTGCATGTCAGAAATGTTTACTTCTAAATTTTGTGCAGTTATATTGGTTTACCTGGTGAAAATAAACAAATCAGATGGGAATATATTTGGTTTTTATTAAGTTGCCTAATAATTCTGCACAGTAATAGCTACCTGCACAAACAAATATCCTCCTAAGATAGCCAATCTAAAAAAAAACAAAACACCCCAACTTCCAAAAATATTAAGCCTTGATATTTATGAGTCTTTTGGGTTGATTGAGAACATAGTTTTTCATCAATAATAAAAAAAAAATCCTCTAAAATACAACTTGCCTAATAATTCTGCACACGGTGTAATTAAGAAAAAGGCAGTGTTCTCTAAAGTTAGTTAAATACCTTCTAATAAATTTGGCGGCCCTCTTTAGACTGTCTGCGCACTTGAAATAAAATTACAGAATTTAACTTTAGGGAGAGGGTCTTCTATCCTATGTCCACGTTACCCAGAAGGATTTTTATTGTCCAGATAATCCCCCAACATATTAACTCTGTTCATTCATCAGGGGTGTCTGTTGGCCATTCAAAAGTCGTCTGAGTCCATTGCTAGGTCGGGTATATTCACCGCATTAGCGGCTGTTCAATACCTCCTAACTGTATCAGTAAGGGAGTGATGAACGGAAGATGCCCTCAATAAACATCCTGCAGTATCTGCAAGTGAAGATCGACATCTATTGGTCAGAAAGCACAAGCAGGAACTAAAGAGTGAAAAGTGTGGTTCTTCAAGGAAAGAATTTGGAAGAGACAGCGGGTCAGGTGACAGTTGTGGTGCAGTTGCTAAATATAAAAGACTCAGCCGAGCTGAGAAGGGGAGCAGTTGGAGCCAGAGCCTGTATGAGGCAGGTTGTGTAGACGTAAAGTGGACTTACAGCAACCATTGCCACAGAAGGGTCCAAGAGCGATCAGGTCCCAGAAAAAGCCTGAGCCCTTAGTGACAAGGATAACAATGTGATGGTAATATTGTGATTGTATTCCGTATATGTGTGTTGCTGATTTCTTCACTGTGAAATCTGTTTTATCGCTATTACTTGTGACATACCAGACCTGCACATCTTATGCATGTGGTCTGCTGTGGTATTTACTGCGGCCCGCGGACCTCTCCTGCAGATGCCGCTTTCTCCTTCCTACTTTCAAATGAACTGGCGTCTTTCAGAAGCAAATACATTTCAATACTGAAGTGCCGGGATAAGGGCAGAGGAATGCCTGTACTCCCCAGCTCCAATGTGCAGCAGCGTGATGAGGTCAATAGGTTGCTGACATCATTATGCTGCTTCTGGTGGTGCAGAGGTATTTGAAGCGCCTAGCTGCGATAAGCGATCCATGGAGGAGCTGAAAATCAAATGTCTAATTATCAGGAGGGAGGAGGATCCGAGTTACTTCCAAGGCACAATATGGGGGAGGGAAAGTTTTTAAAGGGGTCAAAAAATAGCAAGGGGCAGTTGGTCTTTATTTAAAGGGGGCAATGTGAGGAGCATATTATGGGTAGGAGCAGTTTGGAGGGATATTTTGGAGAGACGCAGCATAAGGGGGGGTGAGATTGTGAGGGTAGGCCTGGGCTATAGGTCATTTGTCCAGATGTAATAAGATGATCTGTGTATGTAAATAATCAAAATATAGATGTTGTTGCATAATTATCTGTGTGTCTATGTGAAGCCCCACAGGTGTTGTGTCGGTGCATTACCTTCAGGGACTCCACTCGGCTGGATCTGGTCACAGGTAGGAGATCTTCTTCTTGTCGTGACGCCACTCTCAGTATTGCGGCCAGTAGGGACCGCCACTGCAGGTTGAGGGTCGCCTGGGGCTGATGGTATGTGCAGTTAGTTGGAATAGCCTCCTGAGAGTGAGGCAAGCCCCAGGGCCCGATGTAGGTGCGTAGTACCACAAGGCGCAGAATAACTCCACACAGGCAGAATGTCTTTCAGGGTTTTTACTCACTTCAGGTGGCAGGGTGAGTAACCCGGGCGTAGCTGGGATGAACCAGGCGGGAACCAGGTGTCCTTCAGGCTGACTTGTGAGGGTGACTACTAACTCGCCTTCCTTAGCCCTTGGTGGTTTGGGGTGACCCCGACTTTGAGTCCCTATGGGGGCACCCAGGGAAGTTGCTGAAGCCTCACTCCCCTTCGTTTGCCGTGTGCTTGTTGCCTGGGCCAGATCACTCCAGCTTCTTGCCTCCTGTGAGCTATGGGCCCTAACTGTGGCTACGTGGCTGCGGCTTTTGTGGTGTTGTGGCGTGGGCTTTGAGAGCCCCACACCGGCAGGTTTAGCAAAAGAAAGCTGAATCTATCTCCGCTTCGGGATCTGCCGCCCGTTTGGGCCTGGTACTCTCTAGCAGTCTCCTTACTTCCCACTCCGTGCTCTCTCTTTAGCTGAAGATGGATTTCGGGTAGCACTCCTAGTTGACCGTTCTCCCCCGTCAGTAGCCACTGCGCGGGCGCTGTTAGACAGCAACAGCCCCACAGGTCTGCTCCTCACTGAGCCCTATGGAGTTCTGCTCTAACTGACTCACTGCCCCTCCTCTCCTGTTCTTGCCTACGCCACCTAGCAACCAGATTCTCTTACCACACCCCTTGAGAGGAGATGGAGGCTTTTGGCCCCCTCCACTATTCCAGTGAAGGTCAAGGCTTTTCCCCCTCCTGGGATCCCCAGGGGTCCTCTCATGGGTACATGTGTGAGAGCTGATTACTATGCGCCTGTGTACCACACCCCTGTCAGCCTTCTGGATTACCTGTATTGTACTGTCCCCAGCATGGGTGCAGTACTCAGTGGTGCCTGACCAGGTCAGGGGCGCCACATCTATATAACAATCGCATAGATGCCATAATATGATTCTAAGATGTGTGTACAGTAGGGTGTTAACGGAGATAATGAAGCCAGAATGAACAATGAACAAAGAGGTATTCATGACATAGTGAGAGAATTTATAATTATGATTTTCTCACCAGCTGGGATGTGGGATGTGAGATGTGGGAGGTTAACTTCTTGTTCTTGCTTCAAGGTCAAAGTCGAATGTTGTATTGTGTAATCACAAGTTTTTTTAATACACGGGTCAGAAGTAAGCTTCTGCTCAAACGTTGAACATGTTTCATTGTCTGATTCATTTATATCTGTGCAGATCGATTTGAACTCCATCTCTGTGACCCTGAAAACTCCCATTTGCAGTTTTCCCTAAATTCCCAACCTTGATAATATTATGGAGAGCGGCACTGGGGGAAAGGTATATTATGGAGAGGCTCGGTGTGTGTTTGTGAGAGATATCATGGAATGGGTCAGAGTGTGTGTGGGTGACATTATGGAGAGGGGCACTCTGGGTGGGATAATGGAGAGAGGCATATTATGGAGAGGGGCAGTGTGGGGGATATTGTTTGCAGTATCGGAGAGGAGCAATTATTTTTTTCAGGGATGCAGCAGGAGCGATACTTATTTTATGAACAGAAATAGCCAGCTCACCGTAGTCCAGGTCTGGAGAGTACCACGTAGTCCGCACGGAAATCCCTGGTAGGGAATGAGCAGAATCCAAGGCAAGAACTAAATCCAGCAGATCTCAGGCAAGCAGGAATAGGTTAAAAAAAACCTCTTTATTCTTACTTTAAAAATGCATGACAGATGGCATCCGAAAGAAACAAGACATATGATCCAACGCGTTTCGACAGAAAAAATATCGCTAAGTCTTATTCAGGAATAAGACTTAGCGATATTTTTTCTGTCGTAATGCGTTGGGTCATATGTCTGGTTTCTGTCGGATGCCATCTGTCATGCCTGCCTGAGATCCGCTGGATTTAATTCTTGTCTTGGATACTTATTTTATGGGGCAGTATAATGATACTTTTATGTTTATGGGCACCATGTCAGGAAGTGCTGCTGAAAATGGAGAAGAGGGAAGTGTGCGGAGACGAGCTGTGGATATGAAATCTCATCATGGCATCTTTACGACGTGGAGAAAAAAACGGACAGAAAATACTTCAATCAGGGAAGATGTCATCTATAAAAGGTACCTGGGTGCAAATGTTTATTTGTGATGCTGCCTACATCTGATCAGTACCTGTATTGTTCACAGTCTGATAATGAATGATGAGAATTCCTCCCAGTGTATCCTTACAATTGTTAAGGACATACTCCGAATTGTAAGTTCAAGCAATACATGTATGGGGCTGACATTACACTACCTATGATAGCTGCACTATGCTTGGAGATGTATACATGTACTGATCGTGGTTCTAATGCCACATTCATGTACTGATAGTGCTTTTGGGGCTGCGTTCATGTTCTTATGGTATTCCTGATGCTGCATTTGTGTACTGATGGCGGGTCTGATCTTCTACACATGTAGCAATTAGTGATGGGTGAAACCCGACTGTAAAAGTCCAGATCCGCGGGGGTAGCAAGTATCCATACACCGACCTGGCCATGTGGACAATTTAAAAAAAAAAATAGGAAGAAAGCAGGCTTGTTATATGTACTAATCTCCCGCATGGCTGTAACACTACTTCTGGGGGCCGCTCATTACTTTCATGTATATGCAGTGCTTTCCCCACCCATCTGTGTGACAGTGTGCTTGACTGCTTGGAATCGCACATGCCGTCTCTATCGTGGAGTAAAAACAAATACATAATAAAAATTGGTGTAGTGTCCGCTATATTATGATACCAGCACAGATAAAGCATACGGCTATAGGCTGCAGCCCCCAGCCATGCGCTTATCTTGGCTGTGTATCAAAATAACCTCTTATAACACATATTTTGATCGTATGTGGCTTTTTCAAACTATTTAAATGATTTTTATCTTTTTTTAGAAAATAGTGTGTGGTCCAACCAATTTTGATACCCAGTCATAAAGCCAACAGCTGGGGGCTGGTATTCTCAGGCTGGGGAGGCCCATGGTTTTTGGGACCCCCCAGCCTAAATATAGAAGCCTGCAGCCACCCAGGATTGTCACATCCATTAAATACGACAATCCCAACTCATCCCTGTGTACCTGTGATACCCAAGCGTCACTTCCTTCTGTTCTGAGAGGCAGGACTCGCTCCCTAACCTTTTAGTATTTACACGTCATTCCTAGCGCTCACGCTGATCTTGATATCATGCTATTCGTGTCTTACTTGCTGGCCGATGACATCCCATCGTAGCCTGTTACACAGGCTGCTCACAGTGGCACAAGGAAAATGCAGCCAGCCTGGTGTGAAGTTGAAAATTGGCTCCTGGGACTCTGAAAAAATGGCCGCACCAATGGTTCCACCAGCAAATCAATTTAGAGGCGTCTGGCTACCGCTCATTATGTTATACCACACCATAATCTGTATATCTTGTACACACAAAGCTCTGCTCAACACATGTCGCACACACAAACAGCTCTGCTCTGTACACACACAGCTTTGCTCCATATACTTCGTACACACAAGGTTCCACTATATAGACATCGAAGACACAAGGTGCCGCTCCTTACTTGTACATACATGGTAAGCTGCGTAAAAATAGAGCTCAGCTCCGTACACACATGCGGCTCCACTCTGCACACCTTCTATACACGCAACTCCGCTCCACACACCTCGTGCAGACGGCTCCGCTCCACCCATCTTGTACATCAGTGACTTCCATACAGTTCATACATGCAGGGCTCTGCTCTGCACTCGTCATACACAGACGGCTCTGCTTTGTACTTATTGTACGCATACGGCTCCTCTCTGTACACGCATTGCTCCACTCTGTAGACATTGTACACACACGGCTCTGCTCCGTACACATCGTACACACACAGCTCTGCTCCGTACACACACGGCTCCGCTCCGTACACCTCGTACACACACGGTTCTGCTCCGTACACTTCGTACACACACGGCTCCGCTCCGTACACCTCGTACATACGAGGCTCCGCTCCATACACCTCGTACACACACGACTCCGCTCCGTACACCTCGTACAAAACACGGCTCTGCTCCGTACACCTCGTACACACACGGCTCTGCTCCGTACACCTCGTACACACACGGCTCCGCTCCGTACACCTCGTACAAAACACGGCTCTGCTCCGTACACCTCGTACACACACGGCTCTGCTCCGTATACCACGTACACACACGACTCCGCTCCGTACACCTCGTACACACGCGGCTCTGCTTCGTACACACACGGCTCTGCTCCGTACACCTCGTACACACGCGGCTCTGCTCCGTACACCTTGTACACACGCGGCTCTGCTCCGTACACCTCGTACACACGCGGCTCTGCTCCGTACACCTCGTACACACGCGGCTCTGCTCCGTACACCTCGTACACACGCGGCTCTGCTCCGTACACCTCGTACACACGCGGCTCTGCTCCGTACACCTCGTACACACACGGCTCTGCTCCGTACACCTCGTACACACATGGCTCTGCTTCGTACACACACGGCTCCGCTCCGTACACCTCGTACACACACGGCTCCGCTCCGTACACCCCGTACACACACGGCTCCGCTCCGTACACCTCGTACAAAACACGGCTCCGCTTCGTACACCTCGTACACACACGACTCCACTCCGTACACCTCGTACAAAACACGGCTCCGCTCCGTACACCCCCGGCTCCGCTCCGTAAACCTCGTATACACACGGCTCCGCTCCGTACACCCCGTACACACACGACTCCGCTCCGTACACCTCGTACAAAACACGGCTCCGCTCCGTACACCTCGTACACACACGGCTCCGCTCCGTACACCTCGTACACACACGACTCCGCTCCGTACACCTCGTACAAAACACGGCTCCGCTCCGTACACCCCCGACTCCGCTCCGTAAACCTCGTATACACACGGCTCCGCTCCGTACACCCCGTACACACACGACTCCGCTCCGTACACCTCGTACAAAACACGGCTCCGCTCTGTACACCTCGTACACACACGACTCCGCTCCGTACACCTCCTACAAAACACGGCTCTGCTCCGTACACCTCGTACACACACGGCTCTGCTCCGTACACCTCGTACACACACGGCTCTGCTCCGTACACCCCGTACACACACGGCTCCGCTCCGTACACCTCGTACACACACACGGCTCTGCTACATCCACACTGTAAACCCCTCCTGACCCCACACATAAACTTCCCCTCATCCAGCACCATGACAACCAGCACAGCAGAGCCCTGCATACACTGAGGAGCTGATCATGTGACCCCTGACTCCTCCCCTCCATGTGACATCATCACAGGTCCTGTAAGCACAGAGCAGCCATATATCTAGTGTGCGGCTCTGCAGGTGGAGGTAGGTGCAGGGTATTATATATCTAGTGTGCGGCTCTGCAGGTGGAGGTAGGTGCAGGGTATTATATATCTAGTGTGCGGCTCTGCAGGTGGAGGTAGGTGCAGGGTATTATATATCTAGTGTGCGGCTCTGCAGGTGGAGGTAGGTGCAGGGTATTATATATCTAGTGTGCGGCTCTGCAGGTGGAGGTAGGTGCAGGGTATTATATATCTAGTGTGCGGCTCTGCAGGTGGAGGTAGGTGCAGGGTATTATATATCTGTGTGCGGCTCTGCAGGTGGAGGTAGGTGCAGGGTATTATATATCTGGTGTGCGGCTCTGCAGGAGGAGGTAGGTGCAGGGTATTATATATCTGGTGTGCGGCTCTGCAGGTGGAGGTAGGTGCAGGGTATTATATATCTAGTGTGCGGCTCTGCAGGTGGAGGTAGGTGCAGGGTATTATATATCTAGTGTGCGGCTCTGCAGGTGGAGGTAGGTGCAGGGTATTATATATCTAGTGTGCGGCTCTGCAGGTGGAGGTAGGTGCAGGGTATTATATATCTAGTGTGCGGCTCTGCAGGTGGAGGCAGGTGCAGGGTATTATATATCTAGTGTGTGGCTCTGCAGGTGGAGGTAGGTGCAGGGTATTATATATCTAGTGTGCGGCTCTGCAGGTGGAGGTAGGTGCAGGGTATTATATATCTAGTGTGCGGCTCTGCAGGTGGAGGTAGGTGCAGGGTATTATATATCTAGTGTGCGGCTCTGCAGGTGGAGGTAGGTGCAGGGTATTATATATCTAGTGTGCGGCTCTGCAGGAGGAGGTAGGTGCAGGGTATTATATATCTAGTGTGCGGCTCTGCAGGTGGAGGCAGGTGCAGGGTATTATATATCTAGTGTGCGGCTCTGCAGGTGGAGGCAGGTGCAGGGTATTATATATCTAGTGTGCGGCTCTGCAGGTGGAGGTAGGTGCAGGGTATTATATATCTAGTGTGCGGCTCTGCAGGTGGAGGTAGGTGCAGGGTATTATATATCTAGTGTGCGGCTCTGCAGGAGGAGGTAGGTGCAGGGTATTATATATCTAGTGTGCGGCTCTGCAGGTGGAGGTAGGTGCAGGGTATTATATATCTAGTGTGCGGCTCTGCAGGAGGAGGTAGGTGCAGGGTATTATATATCTAGTGTGCGGCTCTGCAGGTGGAGGTAGGTGCAGGGTATTATATATCTAGTGTGCGGCTCTGCAGGTGGAGGTAGGTGCAGGGTATTATATATCTAGTGTGCGGCTCTGCAGGTGGAGGTAGGTGCAGGGTATTATATATCTAGTGTGCGGCTCTGCAGGTGGAGGTAGGTGCAGGGTATTATATATCTAGTGTGCGGCTCTGCAGGTGGAGGTAGGTGCAGGGTATTATATATCTAGTGTGCGGCTCTGCAGGTGGAGGCAGGTGCAGGGTATTATATATCTAGTGTGTGGCTCTGCAGGTGGAGGTAGGTGCAGGGTATTATATATCTAGTGTGCGGCTCTGCAGGTGGAGGTAGGTGCAGGGTATTATATATCTAGTGTGCGGCTCTGCAGGTGGAGGTAGGTGCAGGGTATTATATATCTAGTGTGCGGCTCTGCAGGAGGAGGTAGGTGCAGGGTATTATATATCTAGTGTGCGGCTCTGCAGGTGGAGGTAGGTGCAGGGTATTATATATCTAGTGTGCGGCTCTGCAGGTGGAGGTAGGTGCAGGGTATTATATATCTAGTGTGTGGCTCTGCAGGTGGAGGTAGGTGCAGGGTATTATATATCTAGTGTGCGGCTCTGCAGGTGGAGGTAGGTGCAGGGTATTATATATCTAGTGTGCGGCTCTGCAGGTGGAGGTAGGTGCAGGGTATTATATATCTAGTGTGCGGCTCTGCAGGTGGAGGTAGGTGCAGGTTATTATATATCTAGTGTGCGGCTCTGCAGGTGGAGGTAGGTGCAGGGTATTATATATCTAGTGTGCGGCTCTGCAGGTGGAGGTAGGTGCAGGTTATTATATATCTAGTGTGCGGCTCTGCAGGTGGAGGTAGGTGCAGGGTATTATATATCTGTGTGCGGCTCTGCAGGTGGAGGTAGGTGCAGGTTATTATATATCTGTGTGCGGCTCTGCAGGTGGAGGTAGGTGCAGGTTATTCTCTCTCAGGATTAGTCGCTATTCAC
Organism: Anomaloglossus baeobatrachus; assembly: GCF_048569485.1. NCBI lineage: Eukaryota > Metazoa > Chordata > Amphibia > Anura > Aromobatidae > Anomaloglossus > Anomaloglossus baeobatrachus. Next base: position 583,710,308 of record NC_134357.1, read on the forward strand.
ACTCGCCTCCATGTTACTTTCTTACTGTCGGTGCCGGTTTTCTATGATTATTCCTGTGGCGCGGTGATATTTCCTCTTGGATACAATATGGCCGCTCTGTCTCCTCATTGTTCTCTCTCGCACACCAGACATTTTGTATAATTTTTGCCACTTCCTGAGCACGTCGCGTTTCTCTCTCTGCTCTTGACACATTTTTGTAGATTTTTACATGGTTAAATATGATGCGGGCGGGGGACAGACCACGGCAGGGGCTACCTTAGGCGCTCAGATCCGGGCGGTGGCTGTGGCTCGAGTGGTAGCCGGATCCGGGGCTCGTGCAGCAGCCCACCGCCCCACAACTGTATAAAGGGGGTTATTTACAGGGGAAGAGTTTGTCAGTGATGCCACCCGTGGGTTGCGGTGATGGTTGGTGACACCGCCGCTGCCCTGGTATGGGGACGCCCGGTGGTTGATGGAGCGGGGCAACAGGATGGAATCCCCTCCACAGGTAGGGGAGGTGTTGTCTCGGGGCCCAGGTGTAGGTGATGTGCAGTGCTGGGGAGCCTTCTGCAGGCCGGACCGGATGATACCTGTGTACTCACAGTTTAGAAATTAGTCACACAAAGTCCAAGTAGTAAACCAAGTGCCGGATACCGGTAGCCTCCAGATGGGTGTGCTCGGGTCCCGCACACCGGTAGACCGGACAGAGGCCTTTTCTCCTGCACTTCAGTGTTTTGTCTTGTGTGCTGACTAGTCCACATGAAACGGGAAAAGTCCACTCCCGGTGTCTTTGCTGTGGGAGATGCTGACCCTTGGGATTTTAGCAGACACTTTCAGACGCCCTATCCCCCGCGTTGGGCTTCCGTCTCGCTCTATCTGGGCTTACTGGTGGGACAAGATGTGGAATCTTGTCCCCTACTGGTTAATCGGTAAGGTGCTTGAAGCTGTCCTCGCCCTGGGCTCCAGGCACCCCGACTGTGCATGGCCTCCGGACCGGATCCCCGCTGTTGTCACCGGCGGGCTACAACCCTGCCCCAGTCCACTTAAGGCAGGGGTGGGGAACCTTTTTACTGCCGGCGGCCATTTGGAAATTTCTACCAACCTTCGGGGGCTGCACAAAATTATCAATGTGAAAATGACCCTGCTATATTTGGTCAAACAATTAACTCACCCCTACTATGATGGCCAGAGCTTCTTCTCTTTGGTGCGGCTGTGATGTTCGGTGATACTAATCATGTTGCTTCTCACAACTGCTTTTCCAGGTTTGTCTCGGTCTGAAGCGCAGTCAACTCTTTGTCATAATAATATTTGGTAAATCATATTCATCACATAGGAAACGCTGTATATACATCACAGAAGACGCTGGAGGCATATATAACACACAGGAGACACTGGGACTGGTCTATATACGTTACAGGAGTCACTGAAGGCACGTACATCACTGGAGGGGCTGGGGACATATACATCACATAGAAAACGCTGAGACTGACGTATGCACAACAGAAAGGAAACGCTGGGACTGCTGTATATACACATCACAGGAGACACTGGAGGCACATACATCACATGAGGAGATGGGGACATATATATATACTCCCAGCCCCTCCTGTGATGTAAATGCCAACATCCCCTCCTGTGTTGTGCATATCTCCAGTGTCTCCTGTTATGTATATGCCCCCAGTATCTCCAATGTGATGCATAATTCACAGGAGACGCTGGAGGCAAACAACACAAGAGGGACTGGGAAGCATACACATAACAGGAGACGCTGGGGGGCATACACAACACAAGAGGTGCTGGGGGACGTACACAACGCAAGAGGGGCTGGGGGGCATACATAACGTAAGAGGGGCTGGGGGCACAAACATCACAAGAGGGGCTTGGGGCACAAACATCACAAGAGGGGCTGGGGACAAAGACATCACAAGAGAGGCTGGGGGCAAAGACATCACTGAGGGGGGAACAGACATCACTGGGGGAACACAACACTGGGGGTGATATACAGCATTGGGAGGCCACACGGCACTGGGGGGGGGGGGGCTGCACACAGCACCTGAAGAGCCCTGAAATTACTGGGGAGCCACAAACCTGAGGTGATACACAGCATGGGGTGAGGGACACAGCACTGATCGTTGCACACAACTCAGGGGGGATGGTACACAAAGTACTGGATGGGGAACAGAGTGCAGGTGCGCGCACACAAAGCCCCGAAGGCCGGGGGGTAGAGGGGCGGGCACACCGCTCCGGAGGACTTGAGAGGACATAGAGGCAGGTACATTGCTCCGAAGGGGGCAGATCTCTCCGGAGGACAGTGGGGCGGTCACACCACACGAGAGGACATAGGGGCGGGCACATCGCTCCAAAGGGGGCTGAGTGGGCAGATCGCTCCGGAGGGCAGAGGGGCGGGCACACTGCACGAGAGGAAAGAGGGGCGGGTAGATTGCTCTGGAGGACAGTGGGGCGGGCACACAGCACTAGAGGACATAGGGGCGGGCACATCGCTCCAAAGGGGGCTGAGTGGGCAGATCACTCTGGAGGGCAGAGGGGCGGGCACACCGCACGAGAGGAAAGAGGGGCGGGCAGATTGCTCTGGAGGGCAGAGGGGCGGGCACACAGCACTAGAGGACAGAGGGGCGGGCACATCGCTCCGAAGAGCAGAGGGACAGGCACACACGGCTAATCACGCTAATACTGGACAGCGGGAGAGCCCATTAGTTCGCCCAAACAGTGCATGTGGTCATTTCAAGGGCCGGCGGCCATAGGACTGCAGCCCCCGGGAATCTGCCTGGGGTCCTGCTGGCCGGAGGTTCCCCACCCCTGACTTAAGGTCTCCTGCGACCGGATCTCCGTCGCCTGTGGTCTTGCTCTGCCATCTGCCACTAGTCAGCTCAGGTAGTCTGGGAGCTACAACCACCGACTACCACTTCACTCCTCTCACTTCCACTATCTACTATACACTGACGTGTTCCCTCCCCTGACACCTCAGAACCCCTAGATGGGCGTCACCATTTTTCTGGCCCCACCCACTGCTGTGTCCCTATTGTCCTGGGGGGGTGACTAGGCTTTGTGGCTGGTGTTTGTACCTGTGTGTGGGTTGTGTTGGTAGGGCAAGGAGGAGGGGATCCTGAATCTTGAAGATGGATGCAGTCTGCTGTGACAACCTGGTTTTGCCAGGGCGTCACACTCCCCCTTGGTAAAACTCAGCCCGTCCTCGGGCTGTCTGGCACTGGTGTTGTTTATTTTTTCTGCAACTGTAAAAGGTAAACTATGTAAAATGCATAACATTTCAAAAACTGTAAACATTTCATCCCTATATAGGGAGACACTTTTCTTAAACGTTGCATAACTTGTCTTCTCCCTTCAACCCGCCACCCAAAACACCTGAACCCCTGGTGCCACTGCTAGCTCTGGTGTCACACCACCCTGAGTTCCTTACAGTGTCCGTAGTGACAGGATTGAAGTCCCCTTTCCCACCAGTCCACCCCAAAGAGTCCCAAAGTTCCGGAAAACTCTGGCCTGGAGGTTAGCCACCGGTTCTGTTAGTGACTGGGCCTCGGCCGACTCCACCGCGGGCCCTTCCTCCAACCAGTCCTCTCCAGTGGGCGTTACAGTCCTGGTGGTAGGGCAACAAGAAGGTAAATGTGGAGTATATACAATAACCCAAGAAAGTTTTTGGGTGGCCTCTGCCAGTCCTGAGGCCATGGTCCATGAATAACAGTGGAAAAGCTGGGTTAACTGGGAAAAGGAGGTAGCCGGATTCTGCTACCAATTACTCCTTCTTCTCATACATATGAATCAGGTGAAGTACACTGTTAATTGGCATTTACAATTTGCTTATATACATACATTACTATGTACAAGTACAATACGATACGATACGATACTCTTTATTGATCCCGTGGGAAATTATGGTATCACAGCAGCACAACTTAAATCATAACATGAATTACATAATTGACGAGACAGTAGAGTTGACAGAAGAACATTATACATTAGATTAGGACATACACAGCGGGGAACGGAACGTAGAAGAAATAAAGTAGACATTCATCTTGATGATTTAACACTGTTATTGTTGTACATTCCCATAGCAGTTGGCACAAATGATTTCCTATATTTTTTCCTTCTTACACCTCAGAAGGATTAGCCGGTTACTGAAGGTGCTCTTTTGTCTCATGAATAGCTCATATAATGGATGTGCATTATTATTCATAATCGCCATACACTTTTTCAGAGTTCTTCTCTCCACGACCTCCTCAAAAGAGTCAAGATTGCAGCCAACAGCAGAGCTTGCCTTCTTGATAAGCTTATTCAGCTTATTAGCATCAGAGACCTGCACACTACTACCCCAGCATCAGAGACCCGCACACTACTACCCCAGCGTATGAGTGCAAAAAAGATGGCACTCGCCACTACAGACTGGTAGAACATTTCTAACATTTTGCTGTACACATTAAAAGACCTCAGTTTCCTTAGGAAATACAATTTGCTCATCCCCTTCTTGTAGACCATCTCTCAGTGGCATCTCCAGTCCAGTTTGCTATCCAGGTGGACCCCCAAATATTTGTAACTCTCCACCTGCTCCACCTCCTGACCAGCAATAGTGATCGGTACATTCCATCTTTCTCCTGCTATAGTTAGCCTCCAACTCTTTAGTTTTCTTAACATTTAGTTGTAGATAGTTACCATGGCACCAATCCACAAAATTCGACACCACCCTTCTATATTCCTCATCCTTCTGGTCCCCCCTAATACATCCAACAACCACGGAGTCATCCGAGAATTTTTGAAGGTGGCAAAAATCAGATTTATACTGAAAGTCTGCTGTATACAGTGTGAATAGAAAGGGCACTAGCACCGTTCCCTGAGGGGCACCTACACTGCTCAATAATCTGCTAGACACAACTGCTCCCATCTGTACAAACTGTGGCCAATCTGATAGGTAATCAGTTATCCAATTTCGTATCCCCTCCTCCACCTTCGTATCAGTCATCTTTTTGTGTAGTAAAAGTGGCTGCAGGGTAGCTGCAGGGTGTTAAATGCACTCGAGAAATCGAAGAACATACGGCATCACTCACTCCCTGTATCTGAGTGGCCTAGGTTAGGGCATGTAGACCTCCTCAGCCCTAAGTTCTCTTCTAGGCCCAGTGGTGTTGTACTATCTACGGGTTCCTCACTCCTCATGATGGGCACTGTGGGTAGAGACCGACGGGTGCGTGGCATTGGTACAGGTGCAACTCTAGGTGTATGTATTGGTGTAGTGTCAGCAGGCCTCTCTGGTTCTGGCTCTTCCACGAGTTGTGGGAATGTTAGAACGGGAACAATCACTGCTCCATTTTGCATAGGCCAATATGCTGGGAAGTCACCTAGTACAGTGTGGATCACTTCCTTCCGTTTCTCGACAACCAGGGCTAGAGTGGGAACTTCTTCCAAGACCTTTAGAGGTTCCGGGCTCCTTTTCAAGTGGTCCCTGGAGACTGTAGCCGTAGTTCTTCCTTGGTCTCTGCTGATAAGACCGGTCTTCCTATTATCAAAGGGTTGGATGACATAGGGAATCCTCCCACTGGTCGTCCAATTTATGCAGCTTTCTTTTCCTCTTCAGCACCACTTCTCCTGGTGCAAAGGGGGCAGCCTTTGCCTGTTTGTTAAAATGCTGTTCTTGCTTTTCTCTACTTTGGTTCAGGTTTCTTTCCACATACTCCTGAATTTGGTTGTACTGCATCTTACGTTTGGAGTCCCAATCAGTAGTTTGGGAGATGGTCTCAGGGACTTCAACATCCATATCCAAGTCCACCGGCAATCTTCCAGGCCTTGCCCTCATGAGTTAAGCAGGCGTACACTTAGTGGAACTGACGGGGATGTTGTTATACATATCCACCAGATCGGGCAACCTCTCAGGCCACTGGTTCCGTTCTTCAAGGGGTAGAATCTTAAGCAGGTTGATAACTAAATGGTTCATCTTCTCAAACATCCCATTGGTTTGGGCATGGTAGGGTGTAGTACGTATCTTCCTGCATCTGTACAGGCTGCAGAACTCTTTAAAGATCTCCGCTTCAAAGGCAGGGCCTTGATCTGTGAGGACCCTCTCTGGGTAGCCATGAGGTCTGCAGAAGTGCGCTTGGAAGACCTTCGCTGCAGTATGGGCTGTTAGATCCTTGACGGGTACCACGACCATAAATCTTGAGTAGTGGTCCACTATTGTGAGGGCATACGTATACCCTCTCCTACTTGGTGTGAGTTTGACATTATCTAAAGCAACGAGTTCCAACGGCTGGCTGGTGATGATCAGCTGTAATGGGGCTCTCTGGCTGGTGCCATCCTTTCTTCTTAGCACACAGGGACCATAATCCCGGCACCATGCCTCAATGGATTCTCTCATCCCAGCCCAGTATAAGCACTCACATAGTAGCATTTCCAGCTTCTTCCAGCTGAAGTGTCCAGCTCCATTCATGATTGGCTTCCAGGACCACTGGCACGTATGCTTAAGGTATGACTATCTGACAGATCCTCTCATGCATCTTAGGATTGATCAGTCCATGTCTCTACCTCCTGCTCGGCTGCGCCTGTCAGCTGTCCGAGCACCACGAATGCGCACTGCCGGACAGTCATTGCATACATATCGAGAACAGTATATACCTTTTTCTTAA